>NC_141593.1:40705300-40757800 GCF_036417535.1 Chlamydotis macqueenii | reverse complement strand
TTAAAGAAGTATATATAAAAATAAAATTTAAAAACTGACATATAACTAGTTACATATTTTTCATGCAATACATGATAAAAAGAGACTTAATGATTCTTATTGTTGTATTGCATGAAATCAAAGAAACTTTGAGTATGGAGATTTTGGTGGTATTTTTTATTTTATCTATTTTATGATAGCAAAAATTTTACTTTAAAATTGGCTTATCTGCAGATTTCAGCTGTAGACTGAGATGCAAGATGTAAATGGTGGGGGTAGGAGACGATACAACCAGCATTCCCAGATGCTTTGGAAAGACACAGTTTTCAGAAGATCTGAAACAAAGATAAAGTTGATTGAAACATGTTCCTTATCCTGGCTATGTCAGACCGAGACGTTGCTTGGATTATGTCAGGGGAAATATTATGCAAGATGAGTAAGGGTTTTCATTTAGATATGTATTTAGTGACTGCATTGTGTAACAGATGTCACCTAGCTAATACTATTCTGAACTTACATACTAATATCACTGAAGGTTTTCGATAGAATAGAGTTTTTCATTTTTACCTCCTCGGGAAGACAGAGGTCCCAGTTTGCCTCAGAAAAAATTACTGGTGCCATAACTGACTGTACACACATTCCACTACACAGACTGTACCAACTCATTACAGATACCTTGAGCTGAGCAGGGTTTGAACCAGTGAACTGAAAGGGAAAAAAGGCATTCTTGCTATCTGGTTACATTTAGGTGAGGGAGGTGGTGCTCACCGGTAGTGTCTGAAGTCCATGTGTGTGACAGCAGTAGTGCTTTCTGCTGTGTAGCATTCACTGTCCTTGCAGCTGTCCCCAGGTTGTGAAAACTCCAGCTGACTTACTGGAGTACGTACTCGAGTACTGGAGAGCAGCACTTGGTCCTGCGCCTGTGGATGTCAATGCTTTTGCTAACTCCCCTGGACTGACCTTGTTGCTAGATAGCCTTGTCGAGTTGCTCCTTCCAAATCTGAGACATTCAGAAATGCAGAGCAAATGCTTTTCCACTCTTGTAGCCAGCTCAGTGGTTTAATTGCACTCAGATAAAGTTCAAATCTTTGGCCATTAGCAGGCATGAGTGCAGGTCTTAAATTTTCCTTTTGGCAGCGTGCGTGGATTCTGCGCTTTGGCATGTTTCTGCAAAAGGCATCCAACAATGTGACCTGAGCACACAGCTGAGAGTCCTCTTCAAAATGAATCAAGCCTTGATTTCAGTAGCTGGTTTTTATATATTATGATATCCTGCTGACTTGGTAGGTTATGGAAATATGGAGTGCAGCTGTTCAAGAATCATTACAAGACAAATAATTTTTCCTGTCTATACTGTTAGATAGAAATCTTTTTACTCACTCTGGCCACCTTATGTGTAATTTCTTATGCCATTCCTGCTTCAGTTACGAACTTGTGACCAAAAGCAAGAAAGATGCTGATACAGAACATAATTTAACAACCTTTTGATTTTGTTTCAGGTTTATTTTTGTTTGGATCCAAGCGTCCAATATATACAGTTAGACAATGTCATGCAGCATCCTTTTATTCAATTAAAAAAAAAAATAGTCAAAATTATGTAGTAGTGATTCCTTTCCTCTTTCCTTTTTGTGGCTTCAAATGCAACCAGAAAACTTGCACTCTTGAGTTACCTCCAGGGTCAAGTGCATAATGTAACAGCTTACCTCCTGTTTTATTTCCAAACCCCGGCCCTCTGGGGATATATCTTTATTGTTGCAGTGTTGCCTTGTAGCACTACAGGCTAACAGATCAATTCATCCTTCAAAGCATCCTATCACCTGTCGATATGAAATTCTAGCAATTACTAAAGTGGGATGACTGCAAAGCGTCAGAAAAACATTCCCTATTGATTGGTTCATTGCTCCAGAGTATGATGAACTTGTTTAAGAAAAATTGATCTGGCAAATTGATTTTTTTTTATCAAGGAATCATACAAATGTAATTTAAGTAACAATATTTTTGCCCTGGAGAATGTATAATATATACTTGGTGTGTGTGCCCATAAAGAACAACAACAAAAAAAAAAAAAAAAGAAAAAGGTGGAGAGAACTTATACAGAAGAACTTGCAATTTTTCCTCTAAGATTTATGAGTTGTTTCGCAAGTTCTTCCAAACACCTTTTTTTTTCACTGTTGAATGCTCTTTTTTTTTTTTCATATTTCTTTCTTTAATCAAATGTGTATCAAAAAGTGAAGCTTCAATATTTAATAAATGAATTCATTCTTCTGGGACGCCCTGGGTCATTTGGGATATAAACTGTATCCTTCTTATTTGTCCAAGTTGAGATATGATTTTTCACAACCGTTCATTGTAATGTGGACAGTGATGGGAATAATTAATTGAATAACTTTGAAAGTATCTTACAATTTCACCTCTGCTGCTACATCAGTACTCTTACTGCTCTGATTTTATTCTACCAGGAGATAAGAGCACCCCACTCAGCCCATATTGACCATAATCTTCTGCATGGCAGTGCTGTGAAGGATATTATTCACACTTAGGACATGCAAATAATCAAAGACTTAATAGTATAGTTAGAAATAAATTTCTCCCTGCCTTGCCTCTTCTCTCCCATCCCCTTTCAGACTTCAAAATTATGTAAGACTGAATACAGATCAAACCCAGAAATTCTGTTCTTATTCAGAGAAATATTAAGAATTTGCCACATAACTTCTGTATTCCACAAACCCATCCTACAGATCGGTGGCCTTGGGGTTACCTTACCCTAATGCACAAAACCAAGCCCTAGGGCAACGCAGCACAGAAAAACTTTTCAATCTGCTAAAGTCTGCTAAGAATCTGTGGAATCTTTTTGTTCAGTTTTAAATCCTGTTATATCAATTTCTGTCTTAAGGCCATGGTCATTTAGTAATTTTTCACTTTTGAGGTTTGTAGATTCTTCTAAGATGTGCCGAGGAGTGACTGCTTGCTTGTAGGAGTCTTCGGTGTTACTGTATAAATCTATTTTCCAAATGCTAATATTTTTGCTTCAAAAATATTGCATTCAGTACATTGAATATCCATTAATACATTGAAATTGAGTGAAAAAGACAGCAGTACCAGAACACATGCACAACTTCAAGTTGTCAGTGTTGTTATTGAAACAGAGGCCTCCTGTTTCGAGAGTTTCCCAAATAGAATGTGGGTTCTTTTCAATGCAAGGCTTTGCTTTCAGCAAAATTGTTAATTATAGATCATAATAAGCTGTTAGGAGCAAACACACACATAATTTGAAAGTGAAATGAGGCACAGTGCATAGATAAAGCAATTGTTTGTTTGAGAGGTGATTAGCAGCAGCAAAACAAGCAAACTGATACTTGAACCTGAAAGAAATTATACCCATTTAAAATCGTTAAACTATTTGCTTATTTGTGCATTGCAACCTAATGCAAAGGTAAATGCATAATGATGTGGGTTTTCTCTCCTATGTGCTGAGTAGCTCAGTGGATGTACATTGTGTTTGAACTACCATCATATTAAAAGAAAAGCCTGTCAGAAACAGAAAAAAGTGAAGTGCCTCAGTTTCACAGAGGAAAGCAACTGAGATTTAAATTGTTCTATACCATGGTAGACTGTAAGCTTTGAAAAGGCACTGTAATCACTGAATGAACAAAACAGTTTGCCTTGGGTAATTATGCCTTTCGATTTCTTTCACTTTAAAGTTTATTTCCTCAGACGTTACATGGCATGCTTGTTTGCCATGTCAGAGTGTTAATCTCAGTGCAAAACACTGATTTTCTGCAAGGATAAATGAGCCCAGAAACATTCTGAGTTCAGATCAAGTTGAATGCCGTGATGGTAATCCAATCTAATTTTACATTTAAATCAGTGCTTAACTGGGTGTTTAATCTGGTTCTTATGGGACAGAAATTCCATTTGAAATGCAAAACTTGGCTCACATGCCACTAGGATAGTTGTTTTATAAAGTCATGGGATAGGTAAACATTAAGTACATATTTATGAAGTCACAAATCAGAGCTATGCAAATGGTTTGGTGAAGTCTAAAATGGCCCACATTGCTGTATTTTGAGGTTTCTCTTCCTCATGAAAAGCAGAGTACCTTCACTTTTAGAATTTTTTACTACAGTGTGATTGTAAGAAGCTTCTGTGTGAAAACCTCTGTGAAACATAAGCAGACACTGGGGAAAATAACCTGTATGTGACCATAGTTCTTCCCTAACAGATAGTTTACTGTTTGTGATGACTACATACTCCTCCCCTGCCTATCTTTCAGCATCTTTATAAGTATGTTTGTTCTGGGCACTTTCTTCTCTTCCCCCAAACTTTTGAAAACTTTTTTGAAAACTTTTGTGCATTCTTTTTTTCAGTTGCATGATGGTTGCACGACATTAGTTTTGAATGGAAGATGCTATTATTTAGCATCCATTCATTAAGTATTTTACAAAAAAATAAAAATGGTAGTAACCTGTATATCTTAGACTAAAAAGCTGCATCTTTGCTGTCTTAGAAAGGCCAGCTTTGTTACCATGCTGTATCATCTTGTTATACCTGCATCCATGATCCTGGGGTGTTAGTAGCTTGGCAACGTTCCTCCTTATTGTAAGAACGCGGTGAGCTTAAGCTGTTCATAAATCCTATCTGAGGAACTTCAAGGTTCATCTGGAAAGGCTCCTGTGAGTGTTTACTTGGCCCTTGTGTGGTACTAAAGGGAAAAATGTAGTGTATCGTGGTAAACTGCACTAACCAGACAGAAAAGTAAAGAAAGCTGGCATCCACTGATAGCAAGAGAATGACTGGTGGTGTATACCTCAGAGAAAAGCAAGAAGGAACTTGGAAATGAGATGTACTGTATGCGTACCAGATGGGTATGTTATTGTAATCTGTATAGAAAATTGTTTTGATCAATTTCACTCAGGGTTAAATTTTTGTCTGAGTACTGAGAGAACAGCTAAGAAAAGACACGTGAACAAACTGGCACTCAATGTGTCATGAAAATGTGATAATGTAGTGTTGAAAATATTTTCCATTAAATGAATAGAGTCCAGTTGCAGAATGCTAATTGATAAAGGTAATGGAGGGTGTGAGTAAGTCACTGAGGAAGCTAAACTAGCATAAAATGGAAGCTGAAAAAGATACTACAGCCATGTATGTGAATATTTATTTTTACTTTAGAATTCACTGAGTGTCATGTTTTACAGTCCAAAGATACAAAATGTTTGCAAATACGGAATTTTGTTTAAAAAAGTACTTACCCAGCTTTAATAGAAATAAAGGCCTTGCTTCAGTATCTAATTCTAACGATTGTAAGGGTGTAGATATTTTTTAATTTGTCTACAATATAGCAATATTGTGAATAAATAATCAGATCTGAGCAGATCTGTCTGTTGAAGCCAAGCCCCACTGGTGCAGGAGACATTTAGAAACTTCTTATCTGCATACTAGCATCTTACTATATTCATATTTGTTAGGATTTAAGGCTATCTGGTCATTGAAGAGTGAAAACTAGTAGTATTATAAGAACCTAATGGTTGTTCTGTGTTCTAATAATTACTCGTTGCAGTTTTTCAGCATTTCACAAACTTATTGTAGCAGTCTCTCAGGACATTAATACTTATTTAATTTTCTCTTTGCTGTAATAAGTCTGGAATTAGAGCAAGTCTTAAATTGTTCCTACACATAGTTTTTGTTTTAACTCTGTGATCCTTTGTGCATCTTGTCTCTAATTTGGCAAAAGAATAGAGGAAATACCTTACACAGTGAGAAAATCCATTCCTGATGTATATCCACTTTAATCAAAAGCTGGAGGTACCAGCAATCTCATGTTAGTCCTTGGAAAATTTCCAGCTGAATTTAGATAATTTAAACAAAATTTTAATACAGTTTGTACTGTTAGATGTTGTGATACTCCCCTATCTGTATTACAGACTGTGAAAGTGCTTTGTAGTAGTTTTAAATGTGGCATGTATTAGTTGGAGTTGCAGGCAAGCAACTGCAGGCATTTTATATACTCACTCCCTTTAATGTACTCTCTTACTTTCTTTTTATCTTGTCTGTTCGCTTCCCTACCTCCCTAGCTCTTAACAAAGTCCTCAATATTCAACCTTCAGGGACTTCTAAGGTTCACCTGAGGCAACACAATCACTGTAACAGACCCACCAAAGTATCCTGCGGTTTCTAATCATTTACCTCCTTACCTTGTGTGCCTGATAAACAATGCAGGGCTATCCAAATTCCCTGTCTCAGCGGCTGTCTCTCTCCCAGGACAGTTGTGTTGAGATGTAAGAACTCATCTTCACTAGAACTCTGACTCATAATGCAATTAATTCTGTCAGGAAGTGAAACACAGTGCTTGAGCAGACGTGCCTCTAAAACATTTCCCAGCATGTGCTGAACACTACAGTAAATGAGAAGATGTGTATTTCCACAGGTAGATGAGAGGCAAGGGTAGACACAGAGGGATCTGGTGTTTTATACAGTTGGTTTCCATTGCTAGTTTTGAGGAGAGTGAAATTTTGTTACTAGAGAAAACAAGAAGACTAAATTGTAAGTGTTGTTGTTATTATTATTAAATAATTAATAATAACCTTATACTTTTTGCTGTCAATATCATTAGTCTTATACTTTCTGGGCAATCAGAACTGATGAAATGTATTTTTATTTCAATGCTAGTAAAATGATTTTTGTGACATCCGTGACGGGATTTCAAGTTTCCAACATGAAAAGCCAAGTCAGAAATATAACCTTCCCACATAATACAGTTTGGCTCATTATGTGTGTTTGTGGCTGAAGCTAAGTGCTCCAAGGATTTCTCTTAAATTGAACTATAGCCCACACCTGACCCTTTACATGGAGGAGATTTCTCCTGTTATTGGGCACATCTTCTGCATAACACATAAATAGTCAGTTAAAAAATAATAGAGACGCAAGAGACATTTCTCTAAGATGATGCTGAAAGACTGGTGTACCATAAAAGAAATTAGTGGAATGAGAGGTGGCACTGAAATAGATGCTTCAGAAATGTATCAGGGAGGAGACTTTGCATAAACTAGAACTGAAGTTTTTGTGTAATTTTCCTTGCTTTCATTAATGTCAAATGCTTGTTTCACAGGTAGAAATGCACATTTCCTTGTGTTCTGAATGCAAAACTGTGTTGTGCTTAGGATAAATTCAATCAAGTGTTTTTCTTCCCTACTCCTACAGTCTTTATAACTGTTTACCTTTTGTCCTTATTTGACAAAGTGAGTTTGAATGTGCATAACAAGTGTATGATTAGCATATGTTTAAGTGGAAGTGTGTTGTAGGTGGACAGATATGCTCTCCAAGTGGATTATGGCAAGGATCTTCAAAGTAGAATGTGAGAATTAGAGGCTCAAAATGCTATTGACGTTCAACTGGAGTTGGACACTTAATTCCCATGGAAATCCCATCTAAGTGCAATTGCATTTTAAATGGTAGATAGTGGGAGAAGAAATACAAAACATCCTTAGATGTTGCCCATCCTGCTGCCCAAAATCATGTCAATATTCTTGCCAGCTGTGTCCCCTTTTCCTAATGTGTCTGTTTTGCTACTACAAAATGTTCACTATTCACTACAAGAATGTGAACAGTAATTACACCTGGGAATCTGAATTTTATAAATCTTTCTCCAGACCGAGGGAAGCCTGAAGGAAAGTGGCCAACGTAAATATAAACTGTTGTGGCAGACAAGGACTCATTACCAGTGTGCACTTTGAGTTACCAAAGAAAGATTCAGGCTTTGCTTGGAAAAGCCATTAGAGATGTTGAGTTTTCATGAAAGGAAGGAGAACTGGCTGCTTGAACTTGTTTTCATTGCAGAGTTAAAAAATGAAGTCATTGGTACGCCTTTAAGCAAATCATCTGAGATGGCTTCAATGCAAAAATCAAAGATGAATTTGCTTGTTATTGAAGAGTGGATATGAGCTGGACTTTGGTCAAACTGAAGAAAATTAGAATATTAACCAAACTTTGGGTATTTCTACTTAACTCTTACCTGTAACAAAATATGCCTTTTTCTAGTTTGTACCATAGGTCTACCAGTGCTACTGGCAAAAGTAGATGTGAGAACTTGTTAGATTTTACAGCACTCTAAAGTTTTACTTCTAACTAGTGAAGATTTCAAATTATATGGTTCTGAGATAACTTGCAAACCGAGAATTTTTCAGTTTTTTAAAACAGGTGAAGTGTTTGAGCCAAAGATCAGTTGTTTCTCCACTACAGACTTGCCATCTAAAGGATGTCTGATCTACAAAGATTAATAAACTTTGGGCTTTGAAGTATAGACGTGGTGAACCGTGACTGCATGGCCACATTGTGTGGCCATGACACTCCTAGGATTTGAATTGCTCTGTTTAAAGCAAGGACCTTTCATCATGACCTTGGTACACACACAAGTAATTGTGTTTCTGACACAGAACTTGCTCAGCTGCACACCTGAAGAAATAAAAGTCCTATATCTGATTTGCTTTGAATAAATCTGTAAGCCTTCTATTCATGAGGGAAGGGAACACTTTCTTCTTTCTAGAGAGATTTTGGAACATTGCCAGTCCTTGCTGTTTTGTCACAAAATGGTGACAGTTCAATGTTTACTTCAGGCTCTGTTTTCTGAAAACAGGTATTAAATGGAAAGTACATTTTTCACTGAGGGTATGAGGAAACAAGAAGAAAAGTTTCTTTACTCCTAGATACAGAAAAAAAAATTGAAATTTCACTTTGGTCTATCCTAAAGACTCAAAATAAGGATGATAAATAGAAAGATGTATCATTGTCTTCCTTTCTGCTCTCCCTGCTTTAAAGTTCATGATATTTAAGTCAGCTTTAAGATTTCCAGCCTACTAATTTATGATTTTTGACAATCTGTGAAATGACCAAGACTAATTATATAAGTAGGTGCCCTTTACATGAACTCGGTTTGTTCTTACAGACACATTATGGTCCGGTTGGTTTTGCCTGAAAGACCTCCACCGTTCACATACTGTCAAGTAGTTGAAAAGAATTGGGATCAATCACAGATGTATATATATTCTTTTAGCCTCTTCTCCTGTCTGTCTACACAAATCTACCAAGCTTTGCCGAGAGAATACAGAGTTATATCTCCTTCCTATTTTAAGTCCATGCTATGGCGTATTAACAGGAATGAAGGCTGCCTTGAAGACATATGGTGCAACTGGATAGCACATTGTATTTTCTAAGTGTTTTAGGTAATATTTCCAAAGATGCTGAAATGAGCTTACCTCATTTTCACAAGTGGCTTTTCAGAGCATGAAGAGCTTACATTTATTGCCTTTCAGTAGGTCTCAAGAAGATTTTTTTCCACATTAAACTGAAAATGATCGTAATTATCTTCCTATAGAAGAATAGTAGGAGAGAAATTAGAAGTTATTTGTAAATTTTTGCACACACATAAACAATTTTAATATAAAGTTTTAATTTTTAAATATTAATTTAAGGGTGAAATATATTTGTGTCATTAACTAGATCTGTAAACTTACATGTGGATACTCCTTGTTGTGAGTAAAAAAGTGTATGATAATATAATTGTACCATAGTCTCGGGGAATTCTTACTTCTTGTTTCCCTTTATCTTAGTAGTAGGGAAAAGGATTGATTCAAACAAATGCATTTACTGAATAGAAGCCCAGAGCTTAATTTTTTTTTCCACCTATAAACCAGAGTTTACATCTTGTTAATCACTCATTTCCTGCCGCCTAGCTTTATAGTAAAATTTACTACTTGTAATTAAGGGCAAGGCTTGAGTCTGAGGCTGGTTTGGACTTCAGGTTGCTGAAATGGCACAGCAAACATGAATGTTAAAGAGGTGAATGTTGCCAGCCAAAGAGGACTCAGATCTCTTTGTTGCTTCCTATTGCTGATGACTTTAAAGCCTGCCGTTGACACCAAGCCAACAGCTTGCTCTTGTTACTTTTCAAAAGAAGGACTCTGGAACAGGGTCAGATAGATGCATGTTCGTTTCTAAATGGAGAGACCATTCTGGCAGTGAGCATAGTGATAAAAATAGCTGGAGCTGTGGAGAGAACAAAGACAAAGGGAAGAACAAAAGGTAAAAGGGACACCAGAGTTTGAACTGCATATAATCAGACCCTCGATGTATCCTTATTTCTGAATTTCTAACAAACATAATTTTTTTTTTCTATTGGTGTATTTCTGCAATGTTTGGGGGTTTTAGTCAGAGAAGGCCTTTAGACAAAGGGAGTTCTGATGAAAAATAGTTGTAGGTGCATGTACAAGTACACAGAATAAAGAAAATGGTGCTTATGTAATTACATGTCTGAATTGAATAGATTTCTGAGTAATTTTCAGTGAGATTAGGTACAGGTCCAAGGATAAAAGTGTTCTAATCAACATAGCCAAGGTCAGGACGTTTGCATTAAGGTTAAGTGTTGTGTCTCAGGTGCACTTTTAAATACGCTTTAAGGAATAGTCAGACATACATACCCTACGTGGGAAATCCAGCATGAGATTCCTGTTTTTAATTACTCAGTCCAGCTCTGCATCACAGCTTGCCATTCCCTGAGTTGAAATGATGCAAAGTTATGTGAGTTCTGGCTGTAAATCAGGCTGCTGCCATCGAAGAACACAGCAATAATCAGTCAAGCACCTTCTGTAGAGCTTTAACTTGCAAGAGCAAATACTTGAACGTTTAACTACAGTTGTTGTGCTTTCCTCCTTCTACACAACCGTGATGGCATCTCCAGTAAGGATGCAAGTGATTACTCTTCCAGAGCATTGAGATATGGCCCACAAATTTTCCCGCTTATGAACACCTAGAACACCTTTCGTGAATGCTTCTGTTTTGAGCCATCAATTAGGACTGGAGCAACAGAAAACTCCCCATACTGCAGTCTAGTTCACAGAAGCACAGTGTGATATTTAATGTTCTTTTTTAAAAAAAACCTGTCAACTAGCAAGTTTAACGACACTGAGAGAAAGTTAAGAAGTCAGATGTTTAGACGTTCTGCTGGTTTATGGGTTCTGTTGGTATTTACTGGTTCTTTGATTCAGTTTCACACATTTCTACTGCAAAGAAAAATTTTCATTTTTCTAAATCAAATCAGTTGTAGAAAGGGTTGGGGTTTTTTTGACCATCCTGAATCAAACGCTATTGCAGTGATATAATCTATACCATAGTTTGAAGAACAAATGTACTATGAAAATTAGGCTTGAGAACTATAGAAACCCATGCATTGGCATGATACATTATATGTCACAAGATCTGGGATGTAACCTTTAGTTCTCCTTTTCAGCCCTTTTTAAGGAAAGATTTTTTTTTTTAAGGAGGATCATCTTTTTTTAAAACGATTTTGTTTTACTATTTTTTTTTTTCACTTACAGAGAAAGAAAAACTGGGCTTAATTTTGAGTGTTTGCTTTCTCATGCTTAGCTAATCTGGTTTTGTGCATAGAAATCATGCTTTTGCAGTTGCAGTGTGTTAATAGATAATCTTGTAAGACATCTTAGATCTCACTGATGGAGTTTTTAGTAGTGAACTGGAGCTTTAAGCATTGGTATTAGTTTTCAGCAAGGGCCAACATACAAGGTAAAAAGCTAGTCAATCTGCAAATGGACCCGTTCATGTACATTGCTTCCTAATTTTACACAGAAAAAGAACTGTTGGTTACTTAGGGCAGCAAAATATTAGAACCACTAATTAGCATGGTTTTAGAGCTGTAAGATCCTACAGCAAAGGGGAAATGCGGGAGACTCACAACTTGGGGACCACCCATTCCGGATCAAGAAAGCTTTCTTCTGTCTAGTCTTGTGGATTAACTTGACAATATTCTGAAGGACAGAACTGGGTGCTATTGTTTGCAGCCTTTCACATAAAACTAAAAGTTTGTGATCCTTTCTGCTTCACAAGGACATAAAGGTGGGTCCTGGTTCTGCTTTGGAGTAAGTTGCAAACAATTCTGCTTTCCCTGCAATTGTTGTCTGTTACTTTGTTTTTTCTCTCTTTACTCCACTCCAGCCCAGCCCACTCCTGTCTCCCCTTATCTTCTTCTTCCACCTCAGGTTTAGACTGTTTGTCCCCACACTCCACTCTTGGACAGACTTTGTTTCTAACAACTTGCACAGTACGTGAATTCTGTAGAATAAAACAGTAACAGCTGCCATTCTGTATCACATTTGCACTCCTGAGCATTTGTCAGGATTTTGGTTGTTATTCTTTCAAGACCTAAATGCTCTCAGCTGTACCAGTGACATCCCACTCCTCTCTGCCTGCTGTTTTCCTTTTCCCTGTCACCACAGCAGCCACCATCCTTCAGCTGCTCCTTCATGTCAGAAAGAAGGTGAAAGCTGCTTATTTTTCCCTCTCTCCTCAAGCTTCTCTGCCACCATATTTTTCTTGTTCTCTTCCTCATAAATTGCCTTTCCACAGACCATCTGGGAGAACTGATTCACTCTGTGCCCTTGTCTTACTGTAACGAGATTTCTTCCAGAGAAGTCATTCCATGTTAGTCTCATCTTCTGTTCAATCTGTAGCCTCTTCCAAACAGGGAAAGCACATGTGAGAAGACCCTTGTGATCCCAGGGCTGTTGTGTTGCATCCTTGGATGTATGGGCACGTTAGCAAGGGTGCAGCTTCCTAGAACACCATAGCTTCTAGAGCTTAAGTTGGTGGTGGTATCATTAAAATGAAATGGACATATGCAGGCCTATGCTCCTTCAGAGAAAGAGAGGCAAACAGGCTATATTTTTGAAATACATAAAGTTATACAATTAATGGATACAATTTTTATCATACATTCTTTGTTTAACCTACTTGGTTTTTTTTCTTTGTTTCAATCTGGAAGCTTATGTGGTTATACTTTTATAAATCCCCTCAGGTTTATAAACTTTGTAACTCAAACTTTGTTTGAGCTTTTCTAATTTTTGTTTAAAAAAAACTTTTTTCCCCCTAAACTTCCACAAAGTAAAAAAGAAGTGTCAGTTCCTTGTCATATTACATTTATATAATGATTTATTCAGAAAAGAAATGAAAAATCTGTGAAAGAGAACCGACAACACTTTGCCATAATCTCACCTCTTTTAAGAGCAAAATCAAACTTATTATTTTATTCTACATTCCAAAAACCTAAATGATAGAAATTTCTGGATCTTAAAGGCTTCCGAGAGTCTATAGGCATCACAAGAACACTTGGGCTAAGAGCTGTAAGGTTATACCTGACTGTAGGTACATTACGATAGTGTCTGTACGTTACACTGCTGCACATGGTTTTTTGCTCTGTTGTTTGCTTTGTCATTCCTGGTCCTCAAGGCTTGCTGTAGGTGTCTATCTGTAGAAAAGAGCTGCATGACTACGTGATGCAATGGTTTATCACACGGTATTTCAAAGGTGACATATATCGTCCATTTTGGACAATAAGCGTCCTATCGAAATGAAGCAGGAAAATCCAGGCAAGCCAGATGGGTAATTTTCTGGAGTGTTCAGGGAAATGGTAGCTGTTATGGTTCACTCCCTATGCAAGGTGCTTTGGCACATATATCATTTTAAGCTATCCAGAACATAGTAACCAAAACCCAGTGAAGTGGCCTGATCTTGTCAGTTCCTTTTCTTTCACTGCAATCAGATTTTTGGCATAAACCTTAGTGGTGTCTCTCCTGTGAATAAGATTGCCTTGCTGAAAAAATTGGAGGAATGAAGTAAACACTGATAAGAGGTAAATGTTTTAAGCTCTGGTAACTAAAAGATAATGATTTATGTTTTTATTGATGAATAGCTGGCATTTTCATAGAACAATAGAAAAGCTAAAAATGTTTTTTAATTACATTCAGTATAAACTTTTATTTGTACATAGATGAATAAATACAACATTTCTAACCTTTGTCTCTGTATCTTTTTTTCAAACATTAAGTTTTGAAATCCTAGTTAGATATTGAAGATCATGTATACAGTAATGCACATGCAAATAATCAGTGTGGCTGTATCTTGATCTTATAATCAACCTAATATACAGTTCTTTCTTTTGCAAATCCCTGTAAATCATTAATCTTACTACTTTCTGTGACATAGAGATGTATTTTTTTGACATTCAAAAGAAATTATGAATAGTAGTAATTCAGGTGTACTTGCTTTATTGTACAGATTCTACGTCTTTTGATCAAATGCAAATAAATGTCAGACATTTTTTGTACATGTGTGCTTGTTGTGCCTAACCATCAATGCTGACCTTTATCAATAAAGTAAGAAAAAAATCAAAAAGGCCATGATAGGCATCACATTTTTTTCAGCTGAAATGTTATTATATTGTTTGTTTACAGACAGTCCCTAAAATCAAACATATGATTTCTTTAACAAAAGCTGTCTCAATATGGTATGTAATTAACAGATGCTATATGATAGTGAAAAGTGAATCCTGTTTAATGAAGTTTCTTTTTGCTTGACTGGAATGACGTTTAGCATACCAGCTTCAAAAAAAAAAAAAAATTCCTACCTCTTTACTAGAAGGAACAGCCTTTCAATATTGTACCAGCTACAAGGGAAAATAAAAGATGCTACAATTATATTTTCTTACCGGGGGTGACCTCTAGTGTGAAACAATGGCATTTAGCATTCTTTTGGGTTTGAAATGATAGCTTTTTGCCAATTACACTGGATTTCTCAAGTTCTGTCGGTGTGTAGAGGAGCAAGGTAATTAATCATTAAAAAAACAATGCCCAGCCCCTACCCTGGAGTAATTCTGTCTTCTCAGTCCAATGTTTCCTTGAATTGTTTGTTTGCTTATATTTTCTTTAAAAAATCCAGTAACTTTTCTTGCCCAAATACTATAATTCACATTCTATCCTGTTACTTATGGCACCAGTGATGATATTAGTTATCCTTGTCACTAGCTCTTTGCACATTCATTCCTTCTCTACCCTTCATCTATGTGAATACAACTCTGCAAGATAAAACCTAAAAAGCTTTTTTTTTTTAATAATTCATAGAGAAAATCTGTTAATGGAAATTAAATTTACCAAATGATAATCTGAAAAATCAGAGTATGTGAAAGAGCAAGCTGTACTGCAGCCTTAACTTCAATCCATTTGTGATAGATATGTAACATCTTTCATGCTGTGAGTGTACTAGTTGCTAGAACAGTTAACTATGTGGTAATATTGTAGATTTTTCCATTCCAGTTTGTCTATAGATGTCTTCTGTCTCTTAGAGCTGGACACTATCTGCATATTCATTTTTATAAAATACATACGTGTATAGGTTTTTGTTTGTTTGTTTTCTAAGTCAAAGGCTACATCAATTCATAGCAAAGCTGACTTTGTCAATAATTGTATTATCCCTCAGACTGTGTTTAAGACAGGCATGGAGTTTATGTGCATTGCAGTATGACATGCTTTACTCATCTCATTAGTCATAAAATCATTGCTGCGTATTAATTTTCTTCTTTGCTGAGAGACATGTGGAATTATCGTATTTCCAAATGATGCTATCAATATCAATAGGAGATGCAAATTAGTGAGATTATCCTCTGTTCATTAACAAGGTGAATGTTAGTATGAAGACCATCAAATAATAGCCACATGAAAAATAATTTACTGCACACTTTTGTTCTTTAATTATAAATTTAACCAAAGTGGGCTTGTCAGGAAAGGAATATCATTGCATGAAAATGTAGAAATATTAGTTTGGAGAAAATGTGTGTAAATTTTAAATGAAATGTTTTAAGCTTATGAAATTAATTTGGAAAATTATTCATTTTCCTTGAGATCTTAACCTTTGTTTATTTTGCAGCCATGATGTTCCCGGGTTTTGTCCAGACAGATCTTGCAAACCAAACAAATCTCAGATTAAGTACAACCTACGGAGTCTCTTGAGTACTACTGTGTGCAGGAAGTGTGTGGAGATGTAATGCACTAATCTTTAATACTGAGATACATGACAAAACAAATTCTGCCCAGCAAGAGGTGGATTGATATTTGGTCAACTTAGTGTGATGGCCAGTACAGACTGATGGTTGAAGTTCTTTTACAAGTTTGCAGTGGGATGGGACTGTTGCAAGTTGTGTGCTCGTTGCCTCAAAAGGAAAAAAAAGAAACATTCTACAGACTGTTGACATTTCCTTTTCAATGGTGTTTTGAGATCTATTGGTATGCAAAAACAATGCCAATGTTACAATACACTCTTAGAATAGCTCAGTATCTCAAAGGTTTTCAAAACAGAAGCACGTAGTTTGAACTATTGTGCAGTTTCTCTGTAAGTCAATTTTGGCATATTGTAATTACTCCCTCCAGCCATTTCTTCCATACTGAGTCATGGAACTTTTTTTCAGGTGTCAAATATTTCCGTATCTTTTGTTCATTCATTGATGCATGAAACCTTCTTTTATTATTATTCCTTCTGCTTCTGTTACGTATCTTGGAAAAATTTTTAGCAGGTCCTATTTTGTGTCGGTTCTTCTTAGACAGATAAATGTACAGCCCCTCTCACGGAAATAGCCTGTGTCCAACTTCTATATGTTAAAAGCCTCTTGTACTTCCAATTGAGCAGTTAGATCACTATGTACAGCTAGGCAAAGAGACAGAGGTCACCTTCATCTAGAGTGAAACCATATTAGAAGATTAGGAAAATAAGATTTAAGTCTATCTAAATAATATTATAGATATTGAAGTTGACCTAAGTTTGGAATGCTGTTCTTTCAAGACTATAAAACCTGAGATCCAAGTGGGTGGAAAATACTTGGAATCCGGAATCCAAATATTTGTTCAGTCGCTAGCAGTATATGTTTGCTCTTGATTAATACCCTGCGATCAGGAACCTGAACTCTCGGAGTTTTCCTCAGCTATACAATCATAGAATCAAAGAATGGTTAGGGTTGGAAGGAACCTTCAAAGGTCATCTAGTCCAACCCTCCTGCAAGGAGCAGGAACATCCCCCACTAGATCAGGTTGCTCAGAGCCTCATCCAGCCTGGCCTTGAACGTTTCCAGGGATGGGGCCTCCACCACCTTTCTGGGCAACCTGGTCCAGTGTTCTATAACTCGCATCGTAAAAAATTTTTTCCTAATTTCTAATCTAAATCTACCCCCCTCTATTTTAAAACCATTACCCCTCATCCTATCACAACAGGCCCTACTGAACAGTCTCTCCCCATCTTTCTTGTAGGCCCCCTTGAGGTACTGGAAGACCACTATAAGGTCTCCCCAGAGCCTCCTCTTCTGCAGGCTGAACAGCCCCAACTCTCTCAACCTGTCCTCACAGGAAAGGTGCTTCAGTGCTCTGATCATCTTTGTGGCCCTCCTCTGGACCCTCTCCAACTGGTCCATGTTGGGGACTCCAGCACTGGACACAGTACTCCAGGTGGGATCTCACCAGGGCAGAGTAGAGGGGGAGAATCACCTCCCTTGACCTGCTGGCCATGCTTCTCTTGATGCAGTCCAGGATGCGGTTGGCCTTCTAGGCCGCAAGGGTGCATTGCCGTCTCATGTTGAGCTTCTCATCCACCAGCACTCCCAAGTCCCTCTCCTCAGGACTGCTCTCAATCCATTCCCCGCCCAGCCTGTATTTGTGCCTGGGATTGCGACAACCCAGGTAGTCAGGTAGACGTATAGCAGAGTGTACACTATGCTTAAACTCAGTTGTTACCCCTGCTAGGAACTGAATCTGTTGTGCTAAATTAAATTGCAACCTTTCTGCCTAACTCTTTTAATAATACTGACTCACAAAAAGATTTAGAAGTTTCCGAAACATTGTTCCCCTCACCTTTGGTTTGCATTGTTTCCAAAACTGATCTTCACAGAGTTCTGTAGAGGACTATACTGAAAGGGTGAATACAGTTTTCTCAGTCCACTTTTAACTTAGTTTCCAAGGAGGATTTTTGCTTTTGTATGGAGTATTTATTGGTGCACTGCTAATATAAGTCAAGTTCAGGGCTTTAAACATTAGTGAAAGAGAGTGTTCTAACGATGGTTTCATAGCATTGATCAGGAGGTTGCCAACATGTTAAACCTTACAGTGTTTTGAAAGTGCTTTTCACTCAGAAATAGAGGTAGGAAAACTGTTATTTTGACAGGCATTTTTTAAAAATCGAACAAAACCAACTCCGAATTGGAAATTATTTTCAAGAAGTATGCTTTGTAAATGAAAGCTTGTAGGGTAAATGATATTTGATCTGCTTTTCCTTTGCATTCTTGTATTGATACTTGATTTTGTTTTAGATTTTTTCTCTCTCTCTTTCTTCTGTTTATGTCTTAAGACAAGTCCTGGTGAGTGTAGTTTCTGATTTCAAGAAGGCCTTGTTAGGGGAAATGCATTACTTCAACCAATGTTGTGACTTCATGGACTTAAGGTGAAAAATGAATTTGACCAACTGCTTGTTAGTCTATCTGTTCTACAGAACTTTCAGTTTCTGTCCTGCAGCTTTCTGCATTTTATCCAGTCTCTTTTTGCTCAGGGAGAACTGTCCTCTGTGCTGCAAGGTACAGTGGATCTATTGCAGTGCTGTCAGCCAACACTGAGAACATAAATTCAGATGGTTTTGTATTTATCACTTTATGAGAAAATACACATAAAAGTAATTTTGCTGAAGTCTTCCCATGTGAAGAAGATGCTCATCAGTCCTGTAATTTCCTTTATAATGTTATAAAAGCTTGTTACTTCACTGGTATATTGAAAGGGTTCAGCCACAGTGCTTTTTCAGTATCTGCAATCATTAAAGCCAAAGGCATGCAAGTGTTCTAATGTATTTTAAAAAATTGTGCTTTAAAGGAGGTGGTTTTGAAGATATTTTTTACACAAAATTTTATTTCCAAATGTGCTATAGAAAGGCTGTATCTGGCTTGTAACCTTGTTTATTCAGATACCAGTTAGGTAAAATCCTGTGTAACTCCTGGACAGAAATATTTTTCCACTTTCTAAAAGCACTCAAAACAGCTTTCCATACCCCATGTCTTTTTGTGGTGCACAGTGTAAAAATTCTCATGCTTTCAATCCAGAAATATTTTATTCCTGTATGCAGGGTTTCTTTGTCTCTATCTTTCTCTTTGATCCTTACACTCTTCAAAGTGAAGCAGGTCCAGAAGAATTATCAAATTTGTATGCAGGTTCAGAGAAAAGCTCCACATCACATCTCATGCAAAGAGATGTGGGGTACCTCAGTTGAGAAATCAGAAAGATAATGGAATTGATTTTGGCACAGGCAGTGTTGTACCATATACATTTCAGGGTTTTTGAAGATGACATCCAGATTGACTCCATATCTCCTCAATTTTTGAAATCATTTGAGCAGTTCAGCACATGTTACTTTGTCTTAGTGATGGATAGCTAAATAACTGGAAGATCATCACAAAGCAGTTCATACAGCTTCTAAAAAGAGTTAACCTCTATGTCTCTATGATACTCCATTCTGCTCCTAATCACATGATTAATTAAATAGGACTGATTTTTCTGTGAATTGTATCTTAAAATATCCTACAGTTAAAATAATTCTGTGGATTTTATAAATAAATGCTAAGATGACTTTTAATTTCCCCTACAGCTTGTTTATAAAATTAGTAAGAAACCTACTTTAAGCTTTCATTCTTGCAGTCCTACAGCGGAAGCAATGTAATTCATTAGTTTGAGTTTCATGAAAGTTACATGCTGGATAAGGAAAGCACTTCGCCTTGTCAGGTCCCTTGTTGCATTTAAGCTTCTTTCTAGAGATGTTTTATTAATTAGAGAAACCATTTAGGTCTGCAAAATAACACAGGGATGGTCTTTATAGATCCTCTAATAGCTCTCAGGCATCCACTGAAGTTGTTTGAAGCCAAGAGTTACCACGTGCTGGTTAGATGGGATATTAGCATATTATGTGTTCATAATAAACATCTCCTTTCAGACATGGCATTTTCCATGACGTTTTGAAGTTCAACCTCTCTCATTTAAACTCTTCTTGACAGTCAGGCTCCTTGTTCTTACATGATTGTCTGTTATTATTTGGAAAAGGGTTGATGGTGTCCATTCAATATCTACTAGATTCATTTGCAACTGTTGCTCAGCATGAAAATTTTATGCCTAATATTTCAAGGAAGTGCAAGTTGGTGAAACGTGTAACTTCTAAAAAAATTGTGTAACTATGTACTGTGTACAGGCACTGCAAGTGAACCTAGCTTGAATAATGGGTAGGATGTTAGAAGAATTACTATACTAGCAAATACAATGCATTCTGGTACAGTCATTGTCATTGTTCAACAGTTTGAACTGGGCTTTTCATTGTGACAGCCTCACCTTCTACAGCACATCACCTAGCATTTGATCTCTTTCGTCTTGCTTTTCCTTTTGCAGTTTTATATTGCTGCTTTTCTAGTCTTTGGGAAAGTGCTGATACAATTACCTTGACATCTTGAGATATAATTATAACGTTTTATGTTTCATGGCTCATTTTGGCCATAATAAGTAAGTCAGCTCACATAAACTTGGTCTGACTCCTTTGTGCTTATTTAACTGGTCTCTGCAGAGTTTTATCGCTTGTTGCAGCGTCTTGTGCCACACAGATTTCCCACAACCACTTAACTCTGTGTACTCTTGATAATGCTTATTCAAAATTCAATATACAAAGCTCAGTATACAATTTTTAGTATGCGACATATGAATTAATAGATTTGATTGTATGTAGAACTCCTGTATTACCTGGTCTACTTCTTGTCTTTGATTAAGTCTATGCAACTTTACTGACTAGGCAACTAGTTATAAATTACTGTTTTTCTATTTAAAATAAAATTACCAGATGAAGACAGGTGATGTTGATATAGTATTGGATGTGTGCAAGTCTATGTGTGTGTCTATGGGAGCATTAGGCTAAACTATAACAGAAATATCTTTACCTATTAGAAGAAAGGTAAGAGTTCTGCAGAAGCAGCTTTGGACTAGCATGATAAGGCAGTTTGCACAAAGAGAACAGCCTTAGTTTTTTTGAGGTATTTAAAAGCAAACATAAAGCATGTTGAAGTTGAAGCAATATGTCCATACTGGTCTTCACTGGAGTGAGCCATTAACTCTTTGCTTGGTAAAATCCACTTCTCCATTTCTTAAAGTGTTTTTTTGCCTTTTAAAAAGTGAACAGATACTTGGTCTATATGTAATTCTGAGCCTGTTTTTACTTGGTTCAACCAAAATTACTGCTGCAGCTCAGGACCAGTTTTTTTTTTACCTCTGACCAGTCCATACCTTGTCCCAGTGTGTCAGTATAATGAAATATTTTCCTGAATTTGCACATACGAGAATAGTGCTACTGAGTTCATATACATTAGGGATAGAGTTCAAGGCAGCAGTCTTTTAAATCAACAGTCAACTTTTTAGCTCCTGTACTAAAATTTGTGTGTAAAGAGCAGACTGATTATGAAGAAAGCAGGTGTAAACTCAAGGAATAGGTATGTGAACTGAGGAATAAATTGAGATAACTTTTTCAGCATGTAGTTTTATGCCTCCTGGATATATGCCTCTTTCTTCTGAAGCACGGAAGCTGTGCAGAAGCGTTTGTTCTCCCATGCTAATCCATTCACATGGTCCCATGCACATGCTTTCCCATACCCAGTTCTGTTCAGATAGATTTCAGCATAGTGATACATACTTCAAACT
Source organism: Chlamydotis macqueenii (assembly GCF_036417535.1). Taxonomy (NCBI): domain Eukaryota; kingdom Metazoa; phylum Chordata; class Aves; order Otidiformes; family Otididae; genus Chlamydotis; species Chlamydotis macqueenii. The sequence continues at coordinate 40,736,234 of NC_141593.1, read as the reverse complement.
GAACCCCAACAGTGCCAGAAATTAGAATTGCAGTACATTTAATGTTCTTATTCTTATGCATGTGTACATGGGGAACATAATGCATATTAAACAAAAATAATTAGCAAAAAGTGAGAGTGGAGTTATATAGGAATCTTCTTATTTGTCTGCTAATAAAAGCCTTCTGATTTTGAAGATCAAGATGTGCTATGATGCATTAATATGACTTTCTGTGTAGCACAGGATGTATAGTGTCAAAGCCAGTTCAGTCTCTACAGAAGTAACACACTATTTTAATTCTACATATCACCATTACAGTGAAAGCAAATGACTTCCAGCTATGTGGACAAGAACAAAAAATTTGCTTATTCCTTTAGCATGTTTTGCACTTTGAATCTTTTGTTCCCTACATATAAACAAATTGCTTAGGCTGAATTATGCCTGAAGCTTATTTCATGTCTAAATATTCTTTTCTACATAAGGTGCTATAAACAGGTGGTATTTTTGCTTTGTTTAAGAACAAAGCAAACATTTTTTGTTCTTCCTGAGGCAAAAAAAAACAAGAGGAGCAAATAAACATACATATTCAAACATGAATGATTTCATACTCTTCTAAATGTTTGTTTTTTTTTTTTTTTTTACTTTGCCACGTAACAAGGCTTGCACTTGTCAATACTAATCTTTGCATCCTGGGCTTAGGTTTCACTTTGGTAACAACAACAACAGCCAAGTGGAAGTTTACCTTAGAGTACTGTTTTTAGTCATTTACAAGTTGTTTATGTGGCAGTTATAACCTAAAAGGGATCTAATTATCAAGAGTTTTTAAAAGCACTAATGTTTTTTTCACTGTGATAATCAACATATTTAGAAGCTGTTAGTGATTTTTTTGGTAATAAATTGCTGTTCCTACAACTATATGTCATTGTGAAGAGCTGTTAACACATTTATAAGCTATTAATTATTAATTCATTTCTCTAATGTGCCAGTGTTGCTTGCTGTATTTCTCTCTCACTGTGTAAACTAAATGCCATGCCACAGTTGTGTTTGAAAGCCTTGTTCTTCAATTCTGTAGTGCAGCAACTTAAAGTAACTTTTCCAAGCCTGGCAATCAATAGACACTACAACCATGAATACTGCATGCAATTTTCAGGTTGTAACTTCAGTTTCATATTTTGGTCATTGATGCTGAAGATCTACTTAAGGAAAGAAGTTTCCAGAGAATTTGTGATGCAGTGGTCTGTTGCTCAAAGACTTAGAAGAAGGCTGCTTGGGAGCTGCCTGGCTTAATAGACACGGCATAGAATGACATCTCCTTTGCTACCTGGATTGAAAGACTATGATTTCACTTCAAGGCCATACATAATATAATTCTGCCCACTTGTTTACTTTTGTACTTTCACCTACTTTTCTCTCTTCTCTTTGTTCCATCTGAGAACAAGACTTGCAAGCTTTTCTTAATGTGCTTCTCCCCCTCTACTCTCACAGCTTCTTCCATATGGCTCCATTTGTCTTCATCCCACTTCCTGAAGCAGTCTCCTTTTCAAATTACTCGTGAAGATACACACAGCTTGAGAAAAGAGGACGATAAATGTTGGCCTACTCATCCAGTGAATAGATGCATGTCTAAATAGATAAGACACTTATGAGTCATGGGGCTAACAAGATGTGTGCTTAACTCTTACCCTTTCTTTCAATGCTTTCATCAATTCACTCTTTTCCTTCCCACTCCCTTATGTATGTACTGTCTAATTAGACTAATGTTTTTGAATCAAGGTCATCTTTTTATATGTTTATGAAGTGCTCTACACAACACATTTACATACTTGTGAAGAGCTTTACACTTCCTACTATTTGGTTATAATGCATATTTTAAAGGTAAATATGTTTACTTGAGATGCTTTTGTATTATTAAAGTCTGGTTTTGTTTTCAGTGATGTGACTAAGGTGATAAAAGTGAATTATTAGTATAATTTCACATTCTCACTTGAGAAGAAGAAAGTTTTTATACATCTAGCTGTGGGTTTGTTTTTTTTTTTGGTTTTTTTTTTGTTTTGTTTTTTTGATACATACATTCTAATAGCAAAAAACTGTATGTTACATGAAAAGTCATTATTTTCCACTTCTCTTAATTCACACTTAGGTGTGGCTGTGCATTTGAATGTATCACTTAACTTGTGAGACTCGAAAAAGTCATACTAATACTTCTGAAACTTGTTACATGGCTTGATCTGTTGCTGACTGAAATGTGTGGAAAGTCTCCCACTGATTTCTGTGGGTGTTCAGTCAAGTTCTGTGTGTTCCTCTGTCTTCATGCTTCAGCTTTTACCAGTTTGGCAAAATTTCAGAACTCAAACCTTTTCTCAAATCTAATGTGGTTTTTATGGACTTGAATTTTAAATACCCCTGCTTGGCTGGTGTCGGGACTTGAATCTTAATCACGTTTACAAGAAAGCAGCTGAATGTACAGAGGTTCCTGTCTGTCTTCTCCAGTTCCATTATATTCAGCATAACTTTGGATGCTTCTATGCTTCCTGTGTGCTTGAATCTTCAGTTACAGCTCATGGGTTTGCCTTAAAGGTCTGAGACCACATCAGTGAAAGCTTTATTTGGATGTCAGATCAGCAGTTAGGACTGAAAATCTGAATTTGAGCTGTTGTTTGACTAGCCAGAGTCATAGTTTGAGCTAAGAAAAGAAACTTCTTTAATAGTTTTTCTCAATTTCAACATTAATTAACCCAGTGTTCTATAGGAATTTATATACAGGGCCTGCCACTGAACTAAGTGGCAGAGGACGCACGTACAGACTCAAGCCCAGTACCTGCTACTCTACTTTCAGCAGAAGGAAAGCATCAATGAGAATACATTTCTATAGAAAGAGAAGAGTAATTTAGATCCAGGATAAAAGTAGGAAGAAAGCAGGCCTGAATATTTAAATTAGGAGTGAAAGGGTACAGAATCAGTAGAGCAGAGGTATAAGACACTGTCAGTTAATCCTTTTATATTTTTAAGTATTTCAAAACCTCATGAGTGCCAGATGTGATGGGAGATGGCAAATACAAAAAAAAAAACCCCACAAATCCTAGCAAAAAGTGTACATCAATGCAGACATTTTGGGTCTCTGGCTCTTGGAAAGAAAGGTCACCCTGCTGCTTTTCCCGAGGGCTAGTAGAAGTCTTTCTCAGAGAGCAGTACTAGTTTTTACCATAAGCTGAGCAAGGCCTTGTTGTCAGTGATTGACAAGGTTTCTACCTCCAGATTTTTTCCATAGCCATGCTTAATGACTTGGGACTTGCAGGCTGGTTATTGTCATGAAAATTCAGCAGGACTCAGGGAAGCTGAAATTTCACCGGTGGATCTTTTGTGGCATAGGGTAGCTATCACTGCACTTGGCAGCAAAACTTACAGCAAAACATTTCAATCACAATCTTTTTTTTTTTAAATTTTACCTTAGCAGACAGGTCTTAGTGTATTTAGCATGCAGAAATATGATTTTTTTCAAAGGGGTATATAATGGTATGTCACAGAAGTATATGGTATTGTCATCAGATGTGATACTTGGGGTATTGATGATATCTCTTACTCAAAAACTTGGACTAAAAAAGCTAAGTTGCCTTTCTCCTTCTTCTGTCTCTTATTTTCTTCCCTTAATTTGTTAGCTGTTGCTACCCCTCGTTTCACATACAGATAAAGATGGGAGTAAGGGTGCGGCAAAAAAAAACCAAACAAGTGACTTTCCCAAATTCACATAGTTGGTAGAATCAAATACACTGATTCAAGAGTCCTTCCTGTTCTTTTAGTAGCAAAGAGATAGCAAAGCACCTGTTTTTATAGTGAGGGTAAAAATTAGTTGTATCATGAACTCGAGATTTACACAAAAAACGTACGAGATCTAGAACACTCAGATAATTAATGATCCTTCACAACCTATACATTTGCACAAAGACCAGAGCTGTGTGCCCAGGGGGTATCATTGCCCCCTTTTCTGTGTGTGTCTTTTAAAAGTCGTTTAACAATCTGTGCCTGGTCATTAGTGCCTGTGGCTTGTTCAATGGTCGCACTGTCATTCCTAGAGGACAAAAATCTGATCAAACCTTCATTGAATTCAGAAGAGGTTTTGCCATTGATTAAAGGGAGAGGAGTGCTTTCTTAAATGAACACAAAGGCTGAACTAATCTCTCCCCTCGTAGGTCGTTCTAGCAGGTCAGGCTTGGAGCATGCTAGTGGGACAGTGTGCTGAAAGCTTGCATCATTTCATATTTCACTGTAGCAGTTCTGTGAATAAGTCAATGAGTTCAGTCTCTTTGGCATTCAGTCTAATAGCTTTCAAGATAACTAAATTCACTTAATAAATTAATTTATAGCTGGAATTTGAATATTTTCAGCCCATCACCAATTGCTTTGTTCAACAAACCGCAGAAGGGAAGCTGCCCTTACGGTACTACAGCAGCGGATATATTATTTTTAAAAAAAACAGCTGGGACCATTTTTTCTTCCCTCCTATCGGCTTCTCTAAGCTCACTAGACAGAATATTTGAAAAACATAGGTAAAAGGGGAAGAAAAATTAGTGTTGGTGAATGCACTGAAATCCCCTCTAGGTCATGCTTGAGTAACTAGAGTCTGACCTTGGCAAGTAAAGGAACAAAAGCCTGGCAGCAGCGTTAAAACTCAAGACCCAGTAGCACAATGGAGACACTTCTAGTGTTTGATGTTTTTATGATCCTCCAGTGTCTAACCAACAGGAATAACCTGCAGGATTCAAAAAGCAAAGCTCAGCATCTTTGTGTTTATTCGGTGATCTGTTCTCTCCAGCTCTGTCACTGTAGATTTTTACCAGACAGATCCTGCAGTGCTCTCAGTGCTTAGCACATACACAGAGATTAATCTTCATTTTACCCTTGTACTTCTCTTGCACTGCATTGCTATCTGGAAGCTTGAACCAAAGGCTCTGGAAGACCTTTTTGAGAAACTGAATATCTCGAGCAATGAGACTTCCTGAGCTTTTCTAAAGAAAGCACTGAACAGCAGGGCATGTCTCTAAACATATACGGCCTGTCTTTTCAAGTCTTTGCAATCCTTTACTTTTCTAGGACTGATATATCTTAATAAAGCTACGATAACTAAAAAAAAAAGAAAAACATATAAGAAAAATGCAGGTGACAGATAATGATTTAGGATAGCAAAGACGAGAGATTACTCTAATAGGTTAATAGTCAACACGATGGCAGATGAAATTTGATGTGGATAAAGGCAAAATGACATACAACTGCAAGAATAATTTCTTGCTCTAATGCAATTTCTTTACATATAAAATAACTGAGGAAAATTAAGATTGAACATTGCTGTGGACTTTGGGCTGCAATATTTCAGGAGTCAAAAGTTAATACAGGTAATAGATATTTAATTCCCATTGCTATTTGGAATTCCTATGTAACTGTGATACAAAGGAAATCTACATTATCACTGTCTCGTATTCTAGGTGATAGGAGGGCTTTTCAGTCATGGAGTTGAAAGAAACAGAAGCTGGTCAGATGATCATGAAGGCACATACAGAAAATTCTTTTACTAGGAAAAGCTGAAATTCTTTATGTTTGAGAGAGAAACAGGAAGAAGAGCATTTTAATACCTGTGCGGTGATATCATAATAATGTCACAAAAGAAGAAATTACATCCTTTGTCATTGATTGCATGTAAAGTTCTATGTTTTTTTTTCCTGTGACAGAGGCAATAGACTTGAGAGAGACAGAAGGAATAAAAATAGTCTCAAAGCAATTAGATACTTCTCTAGGTTTGCAACAGAGTAAGCAAACTCTGAATATGAAAGGTCAAGATTTTAATGAAATATAATCATCTGCATTAGCATGTAATGATGTTGCATATACTTCACTGACATACAGCAGATCCAAGATCAAAAGAAGTACCCTTTCCATTTTTACCTCTTCTGCCTCTCATGTCAAAAATGAATTTCTATCAAAAATGTGGTTGAATAGAGATAAGGAAATAAAGAAACTATTGGTCAAAGTCTGGATGGGGCCTGAGTCAAGAGATAACTATCTTATGACCATCAAATCATTAGAAAAATAGACTTTCTCAGGCAATTTTTGGCTCTGTAAAGTGAGGAATGGTCAGGCCTATAGTTGCCAAAAATTGTAGATAGATGGAAAAGTGAACATTTTCTTCCAGATGACGAAGGCCATGTCTTCCTCTGGCTGTGTGCCTTTCTTGACATAAAAGGTTGATGGATGCATACGAAAGCACAGAAAAGGATCTGTTTCTTTGAATCAAGTTTTATTTTATATGGTTCTGATCCAATACCTCCTTGTCCTCTTGAAAATAAAATGTTTCACTATCTGTAACTCCGATGGGTTTTTCAATACATCCTCTTCCAAAGGCGTTCTTAACAGTAATGCAATCAGCATGGCTGTTGGTAATTTCACTTAGTGCTCTCCACCACCCATATTGTGTTGATCTAATTTTCTTTTTACCTGGGCTGTGCACTGGCCACCTGCACTTCTGTTTCACAGCATACGATCTTCCCATTTCATTATCCCTTTGTTTGGAGGCCAGGAGTTTTCCCCACAGATTTGTAAGCCAGAGGTGAAGTCTTTGCAAAGGTTTCTGAGCCAATGAAATTAAGAAATTAATTATGTGTTTGACAAGGAAAAGCATGACCAGCTTTCCAGTCACTGTATTTCATTTCAGCAGGGACATTTGTGGGACAGTAAGTTTCTCCACAGTGGTCTCAGCTGTCTATTTTCTGACAGACATGGGATTTAAACATTGATTAATTGGAAGAAGGGAGTTCAGTAGTAAGAATCTGGCAAGTAAGTTTGGCATTTTTGGTAATTATTTATGACTTTAATTAGCCTATGTTTGCCAGTTGTTCTTGATTAAAAATCAACAGGCTGTAATCTCAGTGTGGAAAATCTACTGTTAATGCAAAAACAATAGATAAGAATGAAAGATTTTTGATATCTACTAACTGCTGAAAGAAACTTGGTTATTTGCCATGTCAGCAGCAGTTCTGTTAAATGTGTATTGTTACATCAAGCATAGGTGAGGTACTCACCAACAAAATACAGCTAATTCTATGCCACTGCATGGATTTGATCACTGCTTATGTTACAGGTGTTGATGTGCACTCCCACTGCTTATGCTTCTGTCATACTTTTGATGGTCAGTGAAGGATGAAGCAGGATCCTGTTACTTAACAGAGTGAACAGAAGTGCCTCACAATTTCAAGAGTGGGTAGTAGTTTTAAGGTATTTGCTTTTCAACACCACAAAAGGCAACTAATTCTTCATATGTTTTAAGGAAACTCTTAGTACTCATGCTTAAGCACAGACAGCATAACATAAATTGTTACAGAATGTGTACTATAACCTGTAATAGCTTCATGTTCTGGGACTTTTATACTTCTTTCAGTAAGTAAAACTATTTTAAGCAATACATTAAAAATACTAGCCTTAGAAATCTCAACTCCCAATGAAATGCATGTTAAATGTATTTATGAAGTACATGGAAACCATATATTCTACTTTTTCTCATAAAAATGACAAGAAAGGAATGTAACTTTTTTTTTTTTTTAAATTTTTCTATGTTAAAATTTCATGGCTCAACTGGCTTTTCGTATTGTCTCCCAACAAGCCTTCAGAAATCCATTTTTGTCCCTGCACCTCAAAGACCAATTGGCTGATAGACAGAGAGGCTTGTGAAAGCTGCAGATAAATTAATAGCAGAGAATGTGCCTGAGGACCATGCCTGGCTGCTCTTGAAATCCTTCTGAAGCCTGAATTATTTGTATTAAGATAGGCCAACACTCAGACCTCTATGAGTCAATTCTTTGTAACAGTTGCCAATATTTTTATACCTGAGAGAGCAGCTTCATTCTTTATTATTGCTCAGGAATCAATACTCCCATTGCCCTCACAAAATGCTATACAAGCATTATTGGCATTTCACTTGGCAGTGAAGGGTATCAACATCAATCTCGCCAACTGCACACTTCGCTAACCGTGTTCCACTTCTCCAGCACGAATTTGTATTCAGTCTGCAGGGTGCTCTCCTGCTTGATTTGAATGGGAATCCTTAGCAAAGCCCTAACACCTTCTGAGATAAGGAAAATGGAAGGACATCATTTAGCCACGCATGAAAACAGTTTCCTTTGTGTATGTGCACGTGAGTGTGTGGCAGGGCGTACATGGAAGCTCCGCATGTGAGTAAAATGTGATTTTAAAAAAAAGAAAAAGAAAAAATAAGAACGACCAGCAAACAGCATTGCTACTGATAGACTCTCTGAAAAGAGTCAAATCTAGAACCAAACAGCAACTTCTGTTCCAAAAAGCTACCATAGGGTATAGGGTAGTTTTTCAAGACTTATGAAATCCTTTTGAACTAACTGCTCCTAATTCACAAATAATCCTCCGCGTTGGAGATAAGTGATATATTGCCAAACAAACGAACAACACTGTATACTAGAGCAAATTAAAGGCTCTTTGGAACAGCAGTCACATTTTGCTCTAATTGTGTACAGCTGCACCAGTTTGATATGCTAGTTCAGTCACAAAGATTTGCATTCAACATGTAAATTCAGCTTTAAACATGCAATTTCTAGACATAATCTAAAATGGGAATTGTTCAAAGCATCCTGTCTCCTGCAGAGCTTTGTGTCACTGCAGAGTACAATAGAAGGCATAGTTTGTTCAAATCACACAAAAATCACGGCAGTTAGAGCACCATTAATAAAATAATAATCCCTTCAGTGTATCTGCTTTAAAACAACAACAACATGCTCTTCTGCTGCTTCTTTCTCACTTTTTGGTGTTGAATCTGTGTATGTTTCCCTCTCTTTTATGATTATGGCTCAGTTTATCCTCAGGCAAGGATCTAATAAAAAAAAAAAAACCCAAAAAACTGTTGCAAATTATTTTTATTCCAAAGTGAAGGAAGATTATTTGGACAGTATAGATTTGTGTCTGGGTGGGCGGGTAGGTACAGGGTCATGACACACTGAGATTATGTGTCCCTGTTAATAACATCCAGGAATTTTCAGATTGCATTTGATTTTGTGAGAGGCACAGCTATGAATCTCTTACTGGGAAAGAAATATTTGACTTCTTGTGCATTGCTTGCTATAGCTTCCTGATACCAGCAAGTGCCAAAGACAGAATACCTTCCCAGTCCTATTTTCCCACCTATTCCCATCTGATTATACCTGTGAACTCTGTGAAGCAGTAATTGAAAATATTTGCAAGATGTATCAACTGAGTATTGATATTCCATATTCTACTTGAATCTAAACTGGCTAATTTCCTGAATTTTGAGCCGACATTGCTTTAGCCTACATGCAGGCATCTTTGGTGGCAGACAATCCCTTCCTAACTATGTAAGACATTACAGTGCTCCAATAGGTGTTTTCTCATTGTATATATGGAGAAGAAACCAGATAAACTGTTGGGGGCAATGAATATCAGAAGCCCTGGGACTGAAAAATAAGGGACTTTCTAAGAGAAAGTGGGAAGACAATAAGGAACACCTGGTGGTGGTTAAAGGAACTATAGGTATAAAAACATGGAAGCAGTAAGAATAGTGGGCTCTCTGCATAGCTTGCAGTAGAGTCTGAGACCATGACTGAGGCTTTGCTCTAACAACTGGAATATGTTCTAAACAACTATACACTGACAACTGGTGCCCGAGCAGGTGGAATTGAACCATTCTGCTGCTAGACAACTACAGGTTTGAAGCCTGCACAGCTAATTCATTACCTCAACCAAGGGAGGTAAGCAACTGGGAACAATGGGCAGCATAGTGTCAAAGCATAGTGTCATGCCAGTTTACTACCAGCATGGTGTGTAATGTCTGAGAATAATGTGCAGAAAGGGGTTGTGACAGCACCCGTTATTCCATCCGCTCCTCCATTCAAGACTGATAGTGAGTTGGAAAATTCCTTCCAGGCCTGAAAAAGAAGCTGGGTTTTTTTCCCACTCTGCCCTGATAATTCACAAAAAGGTTGCTCCTCAGCTAATTTAGTAGCTCCCATGATGACCACAGAATGGATTGATCGGTGGAAGGATGTTCGGAGGCAAGCTGCTATGGAAGGCGACATAGAATTGTTGAAGTCTCTGGCCATGCCTGTGATACTGCAGCCCAATGGCCCCCCTCAGTGGGAAGGTTTTCAATTTAGGCTAGTAGAAGAGATCTGGCATAGTGTAAAGGAGGAGGGACTTAATTCACCATATACAAGGGGGCTAATTCAATCAATCTTTAACCCAACTCTAATGCTGCCTAATGATTGCCGCAAATTATCTTTACCCCCACCTAAAGAATGTTGTGGCAACAATCATGGAGAGACCACTGTGAACGAGCGTCACTTGAGAATTTGAACTGGCAGCTGGGTGACCCTTTGTATGCTGTTGGGGTTCATGTATTAATGGGAGAGGGTGCGTTTGTGCTACATGACGCACAGTTGTGAATCATCCGTGAAGCTTTAGTGCAGAGTCAGAATGCTGCTTTATGGGCCCTTTTAACCCTCCCTGATGAGAGTACTGCAACGAAGTCCTTTGCAACCATAAAACAAGAGGCTACAGAGCCCTATATGAAGTTCATAGATAGCGTGAATGAGGCTTTAGAACGCCAGGTAGATCATGCGGAAGCTTGATCTATATTGTTAAAACACCTGGCAGTTGCTAATGCAAACCAAAATTGTAAAAGGCTATTGTCCTCTTTAAAGGCAACAAATCCTGGTGCCTCAATAGTTCAAATGAGAGGCATGTAATGTGGTAGGGATGCACGGATGGCAAATGCCTCAAGTGTTTGCTGCTTGTCAACGGGGCACATCCTGACCTCGAACATGTTATAGCTGTGGGCAGATGGGGCATTTGCAAAGGGACTGCCCTAGAATATATCCTCCATGTAAGAAAGGGAGACATTATGTGAACAATGGCAGAAAACAAACGTGTTATGGTTGCGGACAGCCAGGGCATCTGCAAAGGGACTGCCCTAGAAGTCCCAGAATATACCCTCCATGTAACAAGGGGAGATATTATGTGGAATACCATAACTCAAAATTTGCCCATAATCAGGGAAACCACAAGCTGAGCGCCGCAGGGAGGTGCACGCAGACAACAAATGCTCTCCAGAACACTCCTCAGGAACCACATGCATGGACGGGCATAAGCAAGCTACAACCCTCAACTCAGGCACCCCAGGAAGCGCAGGGCTGGACCTGTCCATGTCCCAACCTGTATATTTAGAAAGCTCTAAACCTATGGCTGTACCAACTGGTGTATATGGCCCTATAGGAAATGGATGTCATGCCCTCTTGTTAGGAAGATCGTCTACTACAATGCAAGGACAATACAAGGTGTTATTGATTCAGACTGTATAGGAGAAATAAAAATTATGTTATGGACACCACAGCCGCCATGTTTCATACTATCTGGAGTTAAATTGGCGCAATTAATACCTCTTAAGGACAGCCTAAAGACTGAAACACCTGCTTATAGGGGAGATCGTGGGGACCAGGGGTTTGGATCAACACGTAGCCCGGAGATATACTGGACCCAACAGACAGTGAGCAGCCGCCCTATGCTGTGATGCACTATTACAAAAGGAAGTGGTCAAATTGTAATTGATGGATTAATTGACACTGGAGCTGACATAACAATAATGGCTAAACGGGACTGGCCATCCACCTGGGGGGCTGGGATGGCAGTAACTACGGTAATGGGAGTAGGAGGAGGAGTTACTGCACCAAGACAGAGTGAGGCATTGGTACATTTTAATGGCCCAGATAATCGTGTGGGCACTGTGAGGCCTTTGATACTACCCATTCCTGTTACTTTATGGGGTAGAGATCTTCTTGCTTAATGGGGAATGTCATTGCAAAATTTCTCGTAATGGCCACTGGTGAAAAGCAGCTTACCCAGAAGTTGACATGGCTTACAGATACCCCTGTCTGGGTTGACCAGTGGCCATTAGCAAAAGAAAAGCTGCATCATTTGAATGAATTAGTTGATGAGCAATTGAGAGGTGGACACATATGGCCAACACACAGTCCTGGGAATACACCTGTATTTGTAATACAGAAAAAAAATCAGGTAAATGGCGACTCTTACAGGATTTAAGGGCAGTAAATAGGGTAATTGAGGATATGGGACCTTTGCAACAAGGGTTGCCATCTCGTTCAATGATACCTCGTCACTGGAGTATTACCATGATTGATTTGAAAGATGGTTTTTTCATCATACCTTTACATCCTGAGGATGCTCCACAATTCACATTTTCTGTGCCTTCAGTCAATATTTTCTCTCTAAACTAGAGAGGCATAGGTTTGATGGACAGACTGCTTGGTGGATAAGGAGTTGGCTGGATGGCTGAAATCAGAGAGTGGTGGTCAACGGCTCGATGTCCAAGTGGAGACCGGTCACGAGTGGCGTCCTTCAGGGGTCCGTGTTGGGCCCGGCTCTGTTCAACAATTTTGTTGGCGACATGGACAGTGGGATAGAGTGCACCCTCAGCAAGTTCTCTGATGACACCAAGCTGTGTGGTGCCGTCGACACGCTGGAAGGGAGGGATGCCATCCAGAGGGACCTTGACAGGCTGGAGAGGTGGGCCTGTGCCAACCTCATGAAGTTCAACCAGGCCAAGTGCAAGGTCCTGCACCTGGGTCATGGCAATCCCAGGCACAAATACAGGCTGGGCGGAGAATGGATTGAGAGCAGCCCTGAGGAGAAGGACTTGGGCGTGCTGGTGGACAAGAAGCTCAACATGAGACGGCAATGTGCTCTTGTGGCCCAGAAGGCCAACCACATCCTGGGTTGCATTAAGAGGAGCGTGGCCAGCAGGTCGAGGGAGGTGATTCTCCCCCTCTACTCTGCCCTGGTGAGACCCCACCTGGAGTACTGTGTCCAGTTCTGGAGCCCCCAACACAAGAAGGACATGGACTAGTTGGAGAGGGTCCAGAGGAGGGCCACAAAGATGATCAGAGGGCTGGAGCACCTTTCCTATGAGGACAGGCTGAGAAAGTTGGGGCTGTTCAGCCTGGAGAAGAGGAGGCTCCGGGGCGACCTTATAGTGGTCTTCCAGTACCTGAAGGGGGCCTACAAGAAAGATAGGGAGAGGCTGTTCAGTAGGGCCTGTTGTGATAGGATGAGGGGTAATGGTTTTAAAATAGAGGGGGGTAGATTTAGATTAGAAATTAGGAAAAAATTTTTTACAATGAGGGTTGTAGAGCACTGGAACAGATTGCTCAGAGAGGTGGTGGAAGCCCCATCCCTGGAAACGTTCAAGGCCAGGTTGGATGAGGCTCTGAGCAACCTGATCTAGTCAGGAATGTCCCTGCTTCTTGCAGGGGGTTTGGACTAGATGACTTTTGAAAGTTCCTTCCAACTCAAACCATTCTATAATTCTATGATTCTATAATATGGGAGAACCTAATTGGTGGTATCATTGGATGGTCCTTCCACAAGGTATGAAAAATAGCCCAATCATCTGCCAATGGTATGTCGCACAGGCTATAGCACCAGTAAGGCGCTTACATAAGAATAGCCTCAATTATCATTATATGGATGACATCCTAATTGCAGCACCTGATGATTCTTTGGTAGACAGAGTTCTTAATGATATTACCGATGCATTATCCCAGTTTAAATTGGTTATTGCTCCAGAGAAAATTCAAAAGGTATGCCCTCGGCAATATCTCGGCTGGTGAATTATGGAAAGAACAATTGCACTGCAAAGGTTAAAAATTCATCAAACAGTGTGTACCTTAAACGATTTGCAGAAATTGCTGGGAACTATCAACTGGATACGTCTAGTATTAGGTCTTTCTACAGAGATGCTCTCGCCTCTATTTCAAATGCTTAAGGGGGATCCAGATTTAACCTCTCCTAGGAGATTAACTCCAGAAGCACAAACAGCATTACAAACATTTTTGCAACAAATGTTTGCAACCCAAGCCAACCAATGTGACCCCAATTTGTCCTTTAGTGTATATGTATTTGCAGGAAGGATGCAGCCTAAAGCATTATTAGGCCAGCAAGTGGAACAACAGCTTCTGCGAATAGAATGGATCTTTTTATCCCATGCAGGCAAAAAGACGCTGACTACCTGGGCAGAGCAATTAGCACAACTGGTGGTTAAAAGTAGGACTCGGCTTTACCAATTAACAGGGCAAGATGTACAAGAGCTGTACTTGCCACTTACAGTGGAACAGTTGAATTGGCTATGGCAGTTTAGTGACCATTTTAACTATGCCATGGCCTAAGCAACCTATGCTGCATTTTTTAGGAGAACTAAGATTGTATCCAGCGACTCATCAAAGTTACGCTCCCGTAGAAAACACCTTGGCAGTATTTACAGATGGATCAGGAAAAATGCACAAATCTGTAATTGTTTGGATGCAGAATGGTGAGTGGCATCATGATATACAATTGGTAGAAGGTTCAACTCAAATCGTAGAACTTGCAGCAGTAGTACGAGCTTTGTATAAGTGGAAAGATGAATCCCTCAATATTGTCTCTGATTCTGCCTATGTGGTCATAGTAGTACAATGCGTGGAACGGGAAATGTGAAGGGAAATTGATAACCCTTTGTTGTACGACCAATTTAAACAGCTATTACCGGTGTTACAAGTGTGAGATCATTCTTACTTTATTGTACATCTGAGAGCTCACACTTTACTTCCAGGACCTGTCACAGAAGGAAATGTGAGAGCAGATGCTCTCACTAATGTGGCCTTCATTCCAAACACACTCATGCAGGCCAAGCAGTCCCATGAGTTTTATGATCAAAACTCTGTAGCCCTTCAGCGACAATTTAAGCTGACAAGGGAACAAGCTCAGGCGATTGTGCATTCCTGTAGCAGCTGCCAGAACACAATTATGCCACCTTTATATAGGGTTAATCTGCGTGGTTTGCGATCTCAAGAATTATGGCAAACTGATATAACTCATGTTCCATCATTTGGTCGATTCAAATATGTACATGTAGCTATTGACACCTATTCCAGCTTATTGTTTGCATCTGCTCATACAGGAGAACGTGCTTGAGATGTTTGCCAACATTGGATGTCAGTGTTTGCTTTCATGGGGGTTCCCACGTATATAAAAAACAGATAACGGGCCAGTGTATGTTTCTTGTTCAGTCCAAACCTTCCTTGCTCTTTGGGGCATCGAGCATGTTACTGGTATTCCGCATAACCCCACTGGACAAGCCATCATTGAATGTGCCCATGGAACACTTGAAAATACGTTGTTAAAACAAGAAGGGGGAATGGAAGTGAAATCTGCGAATGAGAAGTTAGCAAAAGCAATGTATGTGCTTAATTTTCTAAATCGATGGAGTGACAATTCTTCCCCAATACAGAAACATTTTGGATCATCTACTGTACATGAGGCCATCTGAGGGCAAGCTCCAGTGATGGTTAAGAATCTGGAAACAGGTAATTGGGAAGGACCATTCCCTCTTATAACGTGGGGGAAAGGATATGCTTGTGTCTGTACAGGAGCAGTAAACAAGTGGATCCCTGCACAATGGGTACGACCAGCGCTCCAAGCCACCTTGTGTTCATCAGGCTCCATGGACATCATGTTAAGAGGCTCCATGGACATCAGTTATGGAAAGAAAAAAAAAAAAAAATATATATTTAACTAATCAAAAGCTAATGTTATCAGAGGAGTAATGATTGTAACATATATACATTGCAATGATACAGTGTGGTGTAATCATGCAAGCATGAACATATCAAAATCCAGCAATACTTCAATGGACCTTTACTTTACAAAACAGGACTGCTGTTAGCCCGTGAGCACATACTTGACAGGCCTTGTTGCTTGCACTGGCCATGAATGCAGCAACGTCTAGTGGGGCCTTGTTGCATGCACTGGCTACACATGCAGCAACGTCTAGTA
Organism: Chlamydotis macqueenii; assembly: GCF_036417535.1. NCBI lineage: Eukaryota > Metazoa > Chordata > Aves > Otidiformes > Otididae > Chlamydotis > Chlamydotis macqueenii. The sequence goes on along the minus strand of NC_141593.1, from coordinate 40,720,346 downwards.
TTATTAATACAAAGTTATGGTTGTTAGAATTTTGATGGGTTTTGATGCATGACTGGAATTATATTTGTATTATGTTAGTCTTGGAAAGAACTGTTACTGGTCATGGCATGTATTCTCCCTTGTATTTTATGATATCTCTGTACTGTAAAAACAAGAAGGGGGAATTGCTGGAGGCAATGAATATCAGAAGCCCTGATATTGAAAAATAAGGGACTTTCTAAGAGAAGCAAAATTGAGGACACCTGGTGGTGGGAAGACAATAAGGAACACCTGGTGGTGGTTAGAGAAACTATGGGTATAAAAGCATGGAAACAGTAAGAATAGTGGGCTCTCTGCATAGCTTGCAGTAGAGTCTGAGACCATGACTGAGGCTTTGCTCTAACAACTGGACTACACTCTATCAACTGGAATATGCTTTAAACAACTATGCACTGACAATAAACCAAGGTCTTAAGACAGATGCTCCTAAAAATTGAGCCAGGGATAAAAATTAACTCTGATAGGAATAATTTAGTAGGATGCAGAAAGAGGGATGAATAATTGCCAGAGGTAGGAAAGTCTCTCTGTTCATTTAAACAGCTAGGAAGTACTACCGCTGTTTGAGTAAACAGTGGAGGAGGATGGGGAATGGAGAAGAACTGTAAACATCTGTCAGTATAACTCAAGCACAAAAATAACAAACATGAGAAGGAAAATATCATTAGATTAAAATCTCTCATGGGCAGACTACTGATTTTCCATGAGTTTGAACTGCATTATTTTAGTAATTATTATTATTATTTAAAAATCCATGCTTGATATGAAAATAATATTATTCACATGTAAAGTGAATAAATACTAGAGGCAGCAGCATGGTTAACTTTCTCCATTTCTCTTCAGAGTCTGTATTTTCTGTATCAATATCTTACATGCTTTGGAAGTCCATTCCATCATTCCTCTCAAACTGTTTAAATCTAAATCCATAGACTTGATAAAGGAAATGGGATATGAGGCATATATATATATTTTTTTTTAATTTAAAGAAACTTGATCTAGCTTTTAATCTCACTCTAAGGTCTTTTTTTCTCTCCTCTATAGCTCACACACCTGTGATGTTCATTTAGATCAGCTGTGGATGTGGTCAGGCAAACTATTCTTCCCCTCAAAGGAAGCTGCAGGTGCCCAAAAACACATCATGGTGTTAGCTTCTAGGACTCAAGGTGATGTTTGTACCTTCAACATATTTGTACAGTGGCTGTAAAACAGCAGTCTTGACATAACCCCACAAGTATCTCTCATAGCTATTTCCTGGCAACATGAAGAGCCATGACATTGCTCTTCATGCTTCATTGCATGAGTCTTTTGATACCAGTATTAGCCTTGCGTGTAGGCAGAGTCCTGTTTTACATAGTAATAAAAGCTTGTGTCTCTGAACTGCTCTACGACAAGGTGAGGTGCTTTAGTTCTGCAAGATTCCAGACTGCAGTTTGCAAAGAATAAAGTGACATACACACTAACCAGTAAAAGCAGCGTGAAAGAAAACCACCACCACAAATCTAAATCAAAGCAGAAGCCTTATGATGAATGCTTATGTAGATATTTTAAGGTTCATAAACATATGGTCAAATTTGGAAAAGCACCAAGATGTTCCTGCATAGCATGTTTGAAGTTGTAGGAGATACAGAACAATGATGAAAACTGGGAAACTGGGACATAAATTTAGGCATGACTTTTAAAAGTCATGGTTTGGGACTCCATGGAAGAAATTTGTACAACAGGCCATTTTTGTGCAAAAAGAAAAGGTTGACAAGAATACTACCCTTTTTTTTTTTTTGGTCGTCTTTCATTGGGCCACTGCTGAATGAATTGTTTTTTTTTTTTTTTTCTGGAACATTATGCTGGTATGTATCTAGTACATTATTTTGGTAATACCGTCATTTATTTGTAAGTGAAACAAAAAAGTTCCTTTTGCCAAAGTGATTATATTAAGTAAACTTCAGCAACTGGTTACAGCTGCAGTCTGTTCTTTTCTCAAACTGTAGTTCACATTCTGATTGATTTCTAAAAATTTCATAGTTAGTCATAAGAATAAATGGTCTTACAAAATGCTGATGTAAGCTCTCTTACGTGGTAGTATTATTTATGACTAAACATTATGACATCAAAATTCAGAAGGAGAAAAAACTCCTGTTTCTGGAGGAGACATCTTGTCCCTAGTCTGACAGCCAAGGTGCATTATTATAAAGCATTAGGACACTCACTTTTGTCTCGCTGACCTCTCAATCTCTATGCTGGGTTTAGATGGTGCTATTTCACTGTGATGATTAAGACAGTAGTTACAGATATTGCTGCTGACTATCCACAACACTGCTTGAGAGAATAGACACCACTTGACAGATGGATGCACAGTGAAATATCTGCCACTGTAAGATCTCTCCTGCTGTTGAATACATACCATTTTTCACAGGGACAAGTCCATTCACCATAGTGAAGTTTCTGCCCCTGTACAAGCTAGAACTGAATGTGGATCTGCTTAAATGTGAACCTTGCCATACACACCTTTGTTGGGTCTCAAAGCCGCAATGGCCATGGATTATCTGCTTAACTGGTAGTGCCACATATGAAGGCATTTTCTGGCTCTCTTATTTTTCTTTTCTTGCGATGGGAAAGTGTGATAGGGTGCAGAACTCCCCAGGTGGTGGTTTGACTGCTGTGAGACCTGTTTGTCACAAGATGACTTCTCTTTGGGCAGTAGGACTTCTATTTCTAGTACAGTTCTCCACGCAAAGGCAGAAATTGTCAGTTGTCCATTTTTTTTTTTGTAGGCTTGTTACCCAGCTGTTTTGTAGTGAGCACTTTGCAATCGCTTGATCCTCCTGATCCTGGTAGCTTCCTAGATCCTGAAACCTTGTGTCCCTGCTCTATGTTCTTCTCAGGTCTGCAGCTGCTCACTTGCATCAGGCCTTGTATGACCCTGATCTCCTGGGCCGGGAGAAAAACAACTCCCCTGGACACATATCTTACACTACAACAAGCTAGGAGAGAGGGTGTGTTGGTGGAGTTAATTCTATTTTTCTATACCAGGCAGTGTAATTACCTAGTTATGGCTACAAGCCACAGCATGTTTTAGCCATCCATACAAGCTATGGAAAGTTTGGATATGTAGTAATTTGGAAAATTAGAAGTCTATATACATACATACATGTACAAATCTAGGATGGTAAGCTAAAAAGCTTTATATTTAGATCGTTTTAAGAAAAAAGAAGGTGTGGGATAGTAATTTTTCATTTTATTTGTTTTTTCTTTCTCTAAGCTTTTTTTTTTTTCCTCAGCTGTATAAGTTTCTCCTAGTTTACTACATGCTCTCTGGTCCTTCCAGACACCTCTGTGTGCCTCATTATGCCCTTTCCTAATCATGCAACTGCTTTATTCCTGCCGATCTGTTTCCGTAACTCCTGTTCCAACTCCATGTGTCCACTAACCCCCTTTGCCCAGTGCTCATCTACATCTCTTTGGTCTTTCTCTCCACCTTCTCTATTAAACTCCAAGCCTCTTGGTTTTCACTTTGGTTTCCTTATCACCCTTGGCCTTGTCCCTGATCACTCACTGTCTGTAAGGGCTGTACTGTGTGTTGGTGTTCCTTCTTCGCAGCAGGTTAATGCTTTTGGGGCGCATGTTCCCGTGCTGTCCCCTGAGCTGCCTCTCTGTACCCTAAGCACATCTCCACCCCTGTTAACCTCCCAGCAACTGCTGCTGCAGCAGGATCTAAAGTTAGCAACAAGTCAGAGTGTTATACAGGGTTAATGTGAAGTACAAAGACAACATCGTTACGAAGACATAAATTGTACTGCAGCAACCATGCCTTGCTGTTGTGGGAAAGCTCTAATCACTCTCTTGAATTTTTACAACCCTTATTTTAAAATTTTTGGGTTTAGTTTCATGGTATGTAACATTTAAGGGGAAACTTGAAGCAAAGGGGATTTTGATGGGCAGCTTTTTTTTTTTTTCTGCTAGCTTAGCTACCTCATGATGTTTTTGAAGGATTTACCCAGGTCACTCACTGCTAAAATAGCAGCTTTGTCTTATTCACAGCCTCCCCAAAACCCTTTTTTCACACTGATGCAACGGAACTTCTTTAACTTGCTACTCTGAGTGAGGTAGAGCACGTAAACAAGATTCAGTTGAAAAAAGATGTGGGAGGTGGGGTTTGCTTCATTAAACAAACAAAAAGTGCACTAGCAATAGTTACTTTTAAAAACGTGAATTTACAAAAATCTGATAGAAAGTTGCATGACCTCCAGCTGCAATGGGATGTCATTTCACAGGTACAAGGCCTTCAAAAGGGGCGGAATTCTAGAAGCAGACGTTTGTGATAAACCAACGCAACCTCTTCTATAAGGTAAATAGAAACTGTGAACTGTATCCCAGTTAGCCAGCTCTCACCTCCTGGATAAATCAGACTATTTTTCTACAAAATGAGACAGAAGCATGAAAAAATATTAATCCCTTTACACTTCTATTAAGTGGCAGCCATGTAGATATTACCGTGGTATGGGCAATGAAACCACACAGCTGCACTTTCTAGTCTCACAGTTGTAAAAAACAAAATAAATACATTCCTTTATTGCTGACAGCAAATTATATTTGTTGTCTTTCATACAAAGAATGTGTTTTATTAGAAGATTTAAGAAAGAAAACCAGTCCAAAAAACTCATTTCAGTTAGAATATATTTATCAAAATACTAAAAAAGATCACCTAAGAGCAAGAGTAAGAAAAATAAAATTAAGAAGCATTTGTGAATAAATGTTGTGAATAAATGAGGCTGTGAATAAATTATTTTAGTATAGTTAGTCATTAATAATGTATCTCTGCTTCGGTTTCTTAAAGGAAGAGTTTTTCTCTGTAATCGTCTTTCTCTCTTAGTTTCTTAGGGAATTACTGTTTTATGCCTTAAAGAAAGATCAAGTGCAAAGTGGGAAAAGAGGACCCAACCACCTTTTCAACAACGTTTTTGTTGACACTGCATGTTTAGAGAAAGAAATGTGTTCAGAACGGATTCCTTCTGCTTGCAGGTGATATTTTGAGTTGTATGGGGCTGTTTAAGCTGTTCATGATGGCATGACATGTGAGAAAGGAGAGAGAAGTACAGATGACTCTTAATGTTTGTAGCTAGCTCAGGGCTCATCTTGAAATGATTTTGTGCTCAAGCCATTCAACAAACATGATGAGGACGATAATCAGCCTTTGTTTTTAGATTCCTTTTAGCTTTATTGCAGAATAATTTAATTAAAATACATTTTTATTGTCATTTTACTGTCTCTGCCTGCTCTTGTTACTGCTTTAATTTCCTGAAAGGGAGATGTATGACATCCTGTGGGCATCAATGGTAGCTTTCAATCGTCGGTTCATGTGCTTTGAAATCATTTTCATTTCATGAAAAGAACTTATTGTGAGGAAATAGAAGTGATTATCTGATGTAGAGCTGGGGAGAAGAATTCTTTCTCTAAAGGCACTCTGGTTTTGTGCTGATATGGCTGGGGGGAGTGAAATGGAAAAATCATGAACATGTTTTATTGAATGGTTTCTTTAGGAAGGAAGGTTGTTGGTCCCAGTGAAGGCTGGGAGACTGGGCCTTGGGAGACCTTACTCAATCCTCAGCCTGTCCTATGTATGATTTGGCAAGGCAGTTGTGCCAAGGTAGCTCTGTGAATTTTTCCCTAGTACTTTGTGTCCTGTTTCTTTAAACTCTAAGTTCTTCCAAGCAATAGCCAGATCTACCAACCTCATTACTCTGCTGTAAGTTACTGAACTATCACTTTGGACAGGGATGTATTATTTTCTAGACATCTGGCAGCTGTGGCAAATGCCTCTGACACGCATGCATGCACCAACTGCACAGTATGGCAGTAACATGACATGCACCGGATGTCTTAGACCTAGCAATGCTGGTGGGTCTGCCTCATGCTATTTTCTAGTATAGCATCCACATTTCTTTAGGGCCTAGGTTCTCTTAGAGGCTTTATATATTTCAGTCATAAAATAAATATATTCTTTCCCACTGAATCTGTCATATCCGTGCTGCTCTGCCAGTTGCTCTGAGAATGATACTGCCACCCACTTTCATTTTTTGATTATCTCAATCCCCGTAAACACAAAGGAGTCACAAAGGCAAATGAGATTTACATAGGCTGAAGCTTGTTAATCATGGTAGCCAAAAACTAGTTATGCTTGGAGGTTTTTTTGCAAAACTGATGGGAAAGTGAACACCGTGCAACCTCACTGTTGTAGGAGCAGCTTCCCACATGGTGGGGGCTTCTTAGATAGACTTGCTTAAACAGAAATACAAGTTTATGTGCAGCAGTTTTTGCATTTCTTGTAATTGCTGATTTTTAATGGTGGAGAAAATGATTGAAAGTAGACATACAGATTATAAATGCCTGTCCATTTGAGACACAGGTGTTCAAGAAAGGTTTCTGAATCACATCTGCCATCCTTAAATGTGGAGTTTCTTAAACATGTAAATGAGACTGTTGAAAAGTCTAATCACACTCTTCCTGCCAGTTGATGATAGACAACTAGTTTTGAGGTGTGTTGTTGTGTTTGTTTGTTTGTTTGTTTGTTTTAACACAAGTACGTAGTTTTTCAAAATACTACAACAATTTTTTAAAGTATCAGGGGATGAATACCTCAAGAAGATATTATGTCTCAGGACCTTCCACATGAAGGAGTTTAATTCTGGTTTTGATTTTAACTGAGATATGAAGATAGGCAAAATAATGGATAAACTAATTTCCTCATATTCAAGAAACTTGATTGACTTGGTAGTGTGATGTTTGTGATCTTAAGGATTTTAATTTCTTTTTCAAAACTAAATTGATTCTATAATTGGATAAAATACACAGCTTCTGTTAGAGCTGCTGAACATCTGCAAATCCATCCTGTGACATTTAGTGAACAATCTGTATTTGGTATTTTTGAAAAGTCAAATAATTAATGCTTAAGGCTCTGTAATACTGATTTTGAAAACAAACAAAAAAAATACTTAGTGTGCATTTTGCTGTGTTATTTTATGAGATTAAAAGTGGAAGAATAGAAGGGGCTTTTCACAGTGATCTGCAGTGGCATCTGACACAGGATTAGTTCTAGCAGTTAGATTGATAGCAAAATTTACATAATGTGTGTTTGAATTTGACTAAAGGCAAGGTGACTGGATTGCTTCCAACCTGCTGGTGTTACAGTCCCAGCTCAGCAGGCACTGCCCCAGAGAAGTGGTGTTAATCACATGACTGAATGATGGGCAACAATAGTGTAATAATCACTGACCTTTTTGACTTATTTAACTATTACAAGTGTTAACATATAAGTGACATATTCAGCTATTACAAGTATTATTAGACATGTACGTGGACTCCCAGTGAATGATTACAGTAGTGTAATGATTTAGTCACTACTTTTCTTTCAACAATGTGATTGTGTCATGGAGCAGGATGAGTCCTTCTGTGCCTCTTGGCATAGCAGATGAAATATTTTGCTACTGGCAACATTGCCATCACAGAGACATTGCTTATGTCCAGAAACATTACCTAGATAAAATTGGTCTTTTTAAGCATTCAGTTATATACTAAAAATTGTATGCAACTTGCAGTGAGTGTGTAGGTAAATGTGATATCCTTCAAACATCGTGGACTTCTAATGAAATTAGGTAAACAACAGGAATTTAAGATCCTTTATGTGAGGACTTGCCAAACACCAGTTTCTTAAGCATCTTAAAAACCTACTTCTGTTCCCTCAACAATCACTGGTAACTTTAAAAATCAATTTCCAAAGTGGTTTTGATTTCTAAGAAGCAGAGGAGGAGAAAGCATGCACATTGTTTACAAACGTATCCCAAGCAAGGCCATTTCTAGTGCATGAGGAAACCCTGGAAGCCTGCAGCTGAGAGTGTTAACAAAGAAGAAATGTGGTGCCACCTGCGTTTAACAGTTTCTCTTCCTGCAGAAAGAAATAGATCTGTGGGTAGAAGCTGTGAAAAAGGTGGAATGAAAGATGGAAGAAAAGGCTAGGGCTGCTCCAGCTTTTTGTTAAACATACTAGTTTACAAAAGAACTGAGTCACTTTTGCAATTGTTACTATTGCCTTGATTTTCTTCTAGTGTTTTTATTACTTGTAACAATTTTGTTGTTCTGATTTGCAATTTGAACATTTATTCATGCCATATGTTTTGTTGTCTTAGTCACATGATTACAGCTCCTTTATTAAGGTGTACCAAAACTCTGAAAGCAAGAAAATGATAAATAAACTTCCATTAGTAGAGATGGTCAGATGAGATATCACTTGTGATCCAGATAATAGAAAATTCCGAAGTACTACAAGCATTTCCTCCAGTGTGTGAGGACTGCTTGAAGACCTGCAAGTAACAAATATTCTCATCAGCTGAAGTAGTTCTTTTAACTCTGAACTCCTGCAGTTCTTACAAAAAACAAGTAAGTGTCTTTTGCCCACTGGTTTTTGTAGTGGCTGTGTTACTGATTTTTACTAGACAGGTATTTTCCCCACTTAGCTTCTTGATACAGACACTGCTAGTTTGCATGAACAGATGTTGGTCTAGCTCATTGAGAAACCGAACCAGAGCTTAACAGTTGTTGTTGGGTTTTTCCCCAATGACACCATTTACTTTGATTCAAAAGCTCAGTGCTAGTTTGCAGTTCCTTGCCCAGGATATCAGAGGTTTGGGGTTTAAAGGTAGGGATGGCAAAAGTGTAATTAGGAGGATTACCTCAGTTTGCTTTTACCCCTTCTGGGTGTGGTTTGTGTAGCTTTAGGACTAGATATTGAGAATGTGAGACATTGACTTGGATTGTGACTGATTTTGGCTTTCTGGGAAACTATTCCTTGAATGGTTTGTTGCTCTGGACAGGTTGGAGGTTTTTGCTTGCTCTTGGTCTCCATTTTGAATTTTGTTTACACAAGATGTGGTGGGAAGGGAAGGGCAAGTTTATTTGTCCCTATGGAACTCTCTCTCTTCGATTCAGGTGCTTTGGTTATTTAGTTGTTTCTTTTCTTTCATTTGTCTTTTTTCCCCTCTGATTCTGTACAACACTATGTTCTTTCTCCTGCTGTGGCCATTTCCACGTCGAATGCAGTCCTTGAGAGCTGATAGCTTAACCGCAGGTGGCTTTGTTTCCCACTTCCCACACGGTGGCACAATGGAGCAACCATTTTTTGGAGGCAAAGGTGGTCTGTGCCGGTGAAGGTGATTACTTCATTTTGGAACTCATACAAAGAAATGTGAAATCTCTCCTTCATTCTCTTTCTCTCTCTCCCTGTCTCCCCCACCTTTCTTTTTTTCCTGTGGCTGAATTTCCCCTGATTTTTTTTTAGTTTATTTTTTCCCTTTTATTTGCTAAGTGCTTTTAGGGAATAGTGCTTAGGTCCACAATCTCAGAGTATCAAGTGTTGCTCTTTGAGACATCCTGGATGTTAAGCTCAAATTTAGATGTTGGAATTATTTAAGCTTCTTGCAACAGTGGAAGAAGGTCACTCCACCTCACCTGCATTCCCCAGTGCGACCCACAAGCAGGAGCCAATAGGCTCCTTCTCAGGAATCTTCTAATTTTTGTCATTGGCCTCAAAGAGCTTTAAGAATGTGCTTTTATCTTTTTTGTTTGTTTGGTGTGGGTTTTTTTTTTGTGCCTTTTTTTTTTTTTTTTTTTTTTGGTGCCTAAGTCTCTGCACTCATCAGGACCAAAAGATTGAGAGGAGCCATTTCTGTGTGAGGGAAATTAATTTTCACAGAAAATACGCTAGTTCTAAGTGTGCTGAGTACTTACTGGAAGTTGCAAAGAGAAGTAGTTTCATTAGGGAGGTTATAATCATGATGGACATGACACAATAAGTGAGGGTTATGATGATTACTTAGTGCAGGAAGTGCACTTAGTGTCTGCCAGCATGTGTGTGCTTTTCTAAAGCAGAGGTTTAGCAGTAGGAATTCAATGAGAAAAAATGGTAGAAACCTGATAAAGAGGAGCTGCGAAAAGCAGGTCACCAGCTCTGTGACAGATATTTTAAACTTTGTTTATATAATTTCTACATAATTTTATCTCCTCTTTTGTAAATTGAGTATCCATAATAGAAGCATGAGAGAATTTCTGAAAATTTGAGGCACATAAATGACTAAAGTTTGCACACTGATACAGGTCAGTAGAGTAGCTAGGTTTATTGGCGTGGATGATTTAGAGAAATGTGTAGCTGAAAGAGGTGAGTTCAGAGATGAACACTAATACCAAACGATTCAGTAGGCTTTTTCTTCTGCCCACCTCTCCCACCTTAACTAGGTTAACCAGTAAAAATCTACATAGTGTGCACTTGTGTGTGGACATGGGGCCCAAGGCACTGCAAAAACAAGAAATGTTTAATGCGGTTTCTGCTACTCTGCATTGATTGTTCCCAAGGTAAGTCCTTGTTTCATGTTCCTGTCATGCACTTTGTCCAGGTAAACTGTAGACATAGCTGCTGAAGTTGTTCTCCTTGCTCTCACTGCAGGGCTTTCCTGTGAGACTCTACAAGTAGTGTAAACCGGGGATTACACTGTCATTTGAACAGATGGACATAAGGTATTGCCCAAGTCAGACTGATATAATATTTACAAGATGCCACTGAAATGATCTGTGATTAATATATAATGCTAGAGCTGCCAAGCATGTTAGCCAGAAAAGCCAGTGCTTTACTTCAGATGCATGTGGCTCCAAGTCTGGCTCTGCTTTTCAGCTCCCTTCATAAGGTCATAATAACTTGCCTGTCTGCTGACACTAATCATCATCATCTCTAAGTAGTATTGAGCTTCTAGTGTCTGCCAGTCATCTTTATATGGCATATACTGTCACCACAAAGCCTTTTGTCAGAAAGCTTTACCTGAAAATAAGGCTATTAGCAGTTGGTTTTAAATTCCATCCAAGTCTAGTTCCCACATCCTAATGCATAGTCTTCCGTATAATGTATGATGATTGCCATCAAGTACCAGCAACCCGAATACATACCCAGGGGGAGGGAAAAAGAAAGTATGAATGAAAAAGAAATGCTGTGTATTCTTTTCTTCACTGTATGATTTTTTGTTTTGTTATGATTCTTTAACAGTCTTCAGAAAGGGAAAATGTACTGTCTAATAGAAGCTGCAGGGGAAAAAAACCCTAGCTTAAAGTGCTTCTATGTATCAAAAAAAATCTTCTCATTTTTACCTCACAGACTATGAGCTTTGGAAGAGGAAAATAAACCACTGCAGAAGAAATTTGCCCTAATTCACACATATATATATTTTCAGTTCTTGTATTGAGTATGCTATACTTCAGATCAGAAATTTGTTAGTGAATTACCCCATGGATGTATCTGCACACCAGGAGCATCTTTTGCAGATTTCTAGATACCCTTGCAAAGTGTAAAATTAGGCTAATTCTTTTTGATATATGATAGTTTTAACATTATTAAAATGCCACTATTGTTTCTAATTTATGGTGGTGAATGACACAATTCCGGCATGATTTTTTTCTATCGTGATGCCTTTCCATAAAAACATAAGAAATAGGCTACAAGACATGAACAAGGCTAGATTCTTGATGAAGTTGATTAGAATTAGTCAACTAAGTTATCAGACTTTTAACTTTCAGGTTTAATGGGCAGACCTGTAAAATTTTGAGTATTTCCATAAAGCTGTTTGTCAACTTATGACAGCAACTGATATTTGCAGTAATTTTTTTTGTTGTTGTTCTTGTCACTGTAATGTAGAAACCGACTTTCTCAGGCTGTATCACCTCCTTTTTGCTCTCTATAATGTGGCTTCCTTAATCTCTCTCTCTCTTTCCTCCTGCTCTGATTATCTGTAATCTATATTATTGTCTAAATGATTGGAACCTGAGTTTTCTGGACATGCTTCTAATTACTGATTGGGGATTGTTAAAGTTATTAAAGATAAATAAGTGTAAGATTTCTGGAGTAATCTATGAGAGTTTGTGACTAAATGTCTAGCTTGTGATTTCTTGGCAGGAAATATTATTTTGTATTTCATGCAAGATACATTAACACTTAATAATTTATTATGATGATATTGCATTTTGGATGCCATTGACTCTCAGAACCTCTAGATTTTTAATTTTGTGACCTTACACTCTTCCATCCGCAGTTAAAACCAAAAGCAACCCATGCCCAAACTTAAATTTGTATGGAATTTAATCATAAGTAAAATTTTGCAGTTCAGTCTGTGAGTGGAAATTTTCTTTAAATAGCATCAGAAACACTCCACCCAATCTGCCAAACAAGGAACTAATTCTGAAGAACTTGTGTTATATCATCAATGAAAATGAAAGTCAAGTACTAACACCATCAAAGCCATAGGAAGAGTCCATATAAGATGTAGATTTCATTTAAAACGTCCCATATATAACACATTGGGTAGAAAACCAAGCATGCATCTTGTTCCAGAGCAAAGACTCACCAGTTTGTCTCTAGGAGACAATGAGAGTCTCTGAAACACACAAGCTTCTTTACCATGGGATTCAGCTAGGAGCTTGCCCATCCTCTGCACTTACGTACTTTTGCTGAGAAAGCCCACTGGAGAGCTCCCGAGGAAGCCCAAGCCATTGCTGACATTTAGGCTGTGTGTGCTGTAAGGAAACTAGTATTCACCTGTGAAGTCTGGAGAGTATAAGTGTAATAACACAAATGTACTATAGGATCCTATTTCTGTGCTCAAATTACTGGATCAGATGCTGCATTATCGAAAAACTTCATCTAAGGTAACAGGTGGTCAGCTTGATTCATCACTTATTTTTTGGTAGGCTTGCAGTGAAGTGCTGCTACATTGACTCTTGGTTGGAAAGCTCATGTCATGGCATGAGGTTATGGGCTTCGTACAGAACAGAGGGATTGTATAGCCTGGATTTAAAACCAGAGTGATCACAAGAAGATCCATATTTTGGTAATTGAAATGTATGAACTAACTTTTTTTTTTTTTTTTTAATACTGCAGTGTAACAAGGTGAAATATGGTAAAAAAGAATTACATCCAACCTGGACAGAAACTGGAAGAGAAAATGCATAGGTTCTGTGACTATCTTGGGAAGACATAGATTCAGAAAGTAAAATCCTGCTTTATGTTATCCCATTTTCTTCATGCTTATGACATCTCTGTTATGAACCACTTCTTCAAAACTTTGGGATTATCCACTCCTAAGCTACCAAAATAATTTTCTATTTTAGATTTAGCTCAGGAGCTACGTTTAGCTAAGTCCCACATTCTTCTCTTCATTTGTCTCTGTGTCAGAGCTGAAAGTAGTTTACACATTGTGATTATTACAGATCAGACTCTGACGCCATTAAAAGTACACCAACATCAATACAAGAACAAACTAGAATGAGGAGCTGCTTCTTTAAGTTGGAGGCCCGCAGTTTTCCTGAATCAAACTCCCAAATTTCTGTCAGGCTATCCCAGAGCCTTCCTGGGTGGGCTACTGTGTCTGCATCTGTGTGTGTACACCAGTGAAAGACAAAGAGGCGTAGGAGGCCCTGAGATGGAAATCTAATAAATGAAAAGGTCTTTACATGATCTAAGATACCAGGCCCATTTGCAAGGCCTGGAGAGCTGACTTCATTGCGGGCTGCCTCAGGTTATCTGGGTAGACAGTGACAGATCATTTTGTAGGGCCTGAAGGGAGCCAGATCAGTCTGCCTAGAAAAACGAATAAATCTAGGCCTGAGACTGAGGTTAAAAAAGATTTGCAAGGCTCACTGGTGCCTGTGGCCCTCTCAGAGAGGATTTTGGCTGCTGGCCCTGTATGGCTACCCTGTTTCACATTTGCTGCAATCTGCAAAGTGAGCAAATGACTTTCTTCTGATTGCAGGAAGTTTTCTTTTCTTTTCTTTTTTTTTTTTTAAACTAACATCTGCACAGTAAACAGACAATAAACTACATAAGCAAAGACAAAGAATAGAAGGGAAGGGTCTTTTACAAAAAGATCACATAAAAGAAAGCATAAATCTTTTGATGGCTGACCTTTTAGTCATACATTTCCAGGGGCAAATTGAATAAAACAAAACTCATCAAATTGTTGAAAGAGTTATGTCTTCCATTCTGCATAAAAAGAAAAGGCAACTGCCCTTCTAAGTAAGATAGGGAAGAAAACATGCAGAACCATTTTTTTTTTTTAAACAAACACTTGAAATATACTTGATGTATTATAAATTAAAATATGTCTTTTCCTTATTAAAAGAGCTTTTAATTTAACCTTAAGCAATCATGAGCCGTAAAGCTTATCTACTGATACAAGTTAGAATTAGCGGAAAAGGTCAAATGAAAGGTCTAATTACGGTTGTTCTCCTTCATCCTGTGTGAGAGCCAGGAAAAAATAATAAAACAGACATTAATAATAGAACATGCAGGATGATGTGGTGGGCTCCTTAGAGTTTAATTTAACTCTTTTGCTGTTGATTTTTTTCTTCTGTCTGCTACTCTGACATAATTCATACGCATTTGAGAAACACAGTCTGCATTGACTTCCTTATGGACTGATTCAGTAGAAACCTACTAGCCATCATCTGTCATTACAATGAACACAACTAAAGGAAAACATGGGAAAAAATGCTAAGAAAAAGATAATAAAAATGGTGGAATTGCATGTTAGAATTAATATCCATGCTCTCCTTCTCAACAATCTGTGGAATGGTTGCTGACACCGGTGATGTTTTATTCTCAGAAATGGGGAAGACTGTTCTAGAGATGCATGTAGTGCTATTTCTCCAGTATAATTGCCTTTTAATCTTAAATAACAAATATGTTCAACTGAGAGCCCCTGTTTCACTCTTCTCTCTTACTGAATAGTCTTTCTCTCATCTAGTGGATTTATGCCAATGTTTGGTTCAAAAAAGCAAGTTGAGGTGGTTTGGCGTACAGAAGCAGATAAGATTTATCAAGCCGCTTTATCAAGCAAAAGATAAGATCTGGAGAAAAATCTTTTGTAGAAATGTTATTCTTCTGAGTGATTACTTATTTTCCTGTTTTTCCTAGGTCCTCATTTTTTTT